>NC_139948.1:43076532-43276532 GCF_963454915.1 Gymnoscopelus microlampas
ACTATCCTACTATAATTCTAGTAACCTCTGTGCGTTTGTAGTGGTGGTGGTGGTGAAGCTACCCGGTTCTCCCCACTGGCTGGACCAATTGCTCTGATTTTGCACACAGCCATTGACCATTACCATCTGAACTTAACTGTGAAGCCCGTTTTTCAATTTCATCAAATCTCAGCTTCTTATTAGCGTTTTTGTGTCAAACACTGTCGCCATGGTTACGGGGCTGCCCAGCTATGGCACGAACTGCCTCCCGGGTTGCCAGATCATGTGCGCATATCCCCCCACGGATGCGCTGCGCCGACCGGGTATGGTCTAGTACTTGATAGTTTTACCAGCAACGCCGTATTTAACACTTGCATGGTTACACACATTCACACCTGGCAGCTGTCCACTGCTTAGCGACTTAAAGGCATAGTATGTGACTAGGGGTGGGACGATATATCGATATCGCGATATATCGCGATACTTCCTCCCGCGATAAATAATCGATATACTGCCGAAAAATATCGATATTATATAAAAATATATAATAAAAAAAAACTGTGATACGTTTTTTTCAGACTCTGTATTTGTGTGATGATGATTTTGAACTGTTTGGTGCTATTTTATGTGTTTATGAATTGAATACAAGGTCTATCGTGATATATCGTTGGTGAAATTTCATGCAATATATCGCGATATCGCAATATATCGAATATCGTGATATTATTGTTATCGAGGGCCTAATATCGCCACAGATATCGTATCGTGAGATACCCATATCGTCCCACCCCTGTATGTGACTTTTCCCTGTGTTTACATAACAAGACAATAAATACATTTTTACCAATATTTTCCTCTATACCAGCAGTAATCAGCCACTGGAGTAGTGTGGTGGTGTTAACCTGCAGAAACAAACTGCCCTCTCGCTGTATTTGGGTGTTTTCACCGTTTGTCCAAAATAGGGGGTGCCAGGTTGAAAGTGGTCAAACACTTTGGACTGCTCCTCCACCTCCTGTCCTCTCCTCACATTAGGGCTGGTAACATTCCTCAGAAATGATATTCGAATATTGGTCTTAAAAATTGGCAGATATTCGAATATATTTGAATATTATTATTATTATTATTTTTGTTGTTGCCTCATGTAAGCCAGACCCAGGGGGTCTGGCTTACATGAGGCTTTGTACCTGTTTTCTCCATACATGGGCATGCCCCCTTCGTCCTTAGGCCCCAGCCATAAAAGTCTGTCCCCCTTTCGTCCATACATGGGCATGTTTTGTACCTGTTTTCTCCATACATGGGCAAAAAAACTGGTTTTGCCCCCTTTGTCCTTAGGCCCCAGCCATAAAAAGCCTGTCCGCCTTTCGTCCATACATGGGCATAGACACAGGCTGACACGTCATGTGAAGTCTGGGTCTGGCAGAACCAGGTCTCCTGGTCTTGTTTATTTTATACATTGAATATCTAATATTAATTTACCAGCCCTACCTCACACTTACCCTCCTCACCTCTCCCCCCCCCCCCCCCCCCCCCGTCCAGGAGCAGGCATCCTGGGTGTGTCGGTGTGAGGACCGCGTGGTGCAGCGTCTGGAGCAGGACTTCAAGCTGACCCTGCAGCAGCAGAACTCGCTGGAGCAGTGGGCCGCCTGGCTGGACGGCGTGGTCTCGCAGGTCCTGAAGCCCTACCAACAGAGTCCCGCCTTCCCCAAGGCCGCCAAGCTCTTCCTGCTCAAGTGGTCCTTCTACAGGTGAGAGAGCGGCACCGAGTGCCGCGCTACGAGCTTGTAGATCTGCTATTTTTGAAAATTTGTGAAAATGTGTGCAAATCTTTGAATATATACATTTTTTAAAGTGAACATTTTTAACTCAAATCTTTGCTTCTGGGCGGGTCCCTGGAACAAAATATTTTGATGGGGGTCCGCGGCCAAATTCATATCATTCTGGGGGTCCTTGACATGAAAAAGATTGAGCACCACTGATATAGAAACATACGTTTTTCAGAAAACCGTTGGGATTTAGGAGACATGTAGAATCGGCTTCAGGTCTCAATGGGTTAAATCAATCCTCTTCTCCCGGCTTCAGGATAGACAAAACTCAACCATCTTGTTTTATTCCCTTTGTTCAAGGTCAAGCCTTTATCAGTCCCATCAGGCGGAACTTGATTGCAAGTTTAGAATATAAAATATAACAATGTGAAATGATTTGAAAGCTAAACGGGTCACCGCCGACCAATTACAATCACAGTGTTGGCATTTAGCAGACGCTCTCATCTCAGAGTGAGTGCTAGATCAGAATAAGTAAGAGTGAACATGAACTCTAATCAATAAACAACAGTGTAAATAGCAGCGGTGGAAGAAGTACTCACATATTTTACTTAAGTAAAAGTAGCAATACCACAATATACAAATACTCTGTTACAAAGTAAAAGGCCTGTGTTCAAAATGTTACTTGAGTAAAAGTACAAAAGTATTGGCATCAAAATATACTTAAAGTATCAAAAGTAAAAGTACTAAAATGTTTGAAAATAGACTATGTGTAAAATAGGGCTGAAGTGGTTAATGTATGTTTTATAATATACCGGTAATAATTTATATCTGTAGTGGAGATGAAGTGGAGTAGAAGTAAAAGTACTGAACATTTAGAATACTCTAAAGTAAAAATACCTCAAAATTGTATTTAGGTACAGTACTTGAGTAAATGTACTTTAGTTACTTTACACCACAGGTAAATAGTCAGATAATTAGAGTGCAGAGAGAACAGTGTAGTGCTTCAAAGAAACATCAGGACATCAGGTAAACAATGAACTTAGCATCTGTCCAACTATAACATGCTATCTATCTACTGTAAATAACATTCTTATATTTTGTGGTCAAGAAAAGAACTGTGGTTTAATCCGGGCCCCTCCCCTCCCTCTGGCCCCCAGCTCCATGGTGATCAGAGACCTGACTCTACGCAGTGCTGCCAGTTTTGGTTCCTTCCACCTGATCCGCCTGCTGTATGACGAGTACATGTACTACCTGATAGAACACAGAGTGGCTCAGGCCAAGGGGGAAACCCCCATCGCCGTCATGGGAGAGGTACACACGCACGCACGCACGCACGCACGCACGCACGCACGCACGCACGCACGCACGCACGCACGCACGCACGCACGCACACACACACACACACACACACACACACACACACACACGGATTAAAGTTGTCAGTCCCCATGACTGATTTCAGTCATTAGGATTCCATAGAAGCAAAAATAGCCGATCTAGAAGCTCTCAATGCGTCTCAATGCGTCGCTATTTCTGGTTATAGTTTTAATATTAGAGCATTTGAAGTGGTCAAACTACCAACATGTTCAGATTGAAGCATCTTCCGTGGGCGGCAGTGGCTCAGGGGTAGAGTGGCCGGGTAGAGTGAACTGGAAAACCGCACGGTTCCCAGTTCGATCCCGGGCTGGGGCGCTCCCCTAGAGTTATAGTGTCGAAGTGTCCTTGAGCAAGACGCTGAACCCCTAATTGCTCCCAATGAGCAGGTTGGTGCCTTGCATGGTTTCCTCCGCCATCGGTGTATGAATGTGTGTGTGAATGGGTTAATGGCACAATCAATGTAAAGCGCTTCGGATAGAAGCGCTATATAAATGCACCATTTACCATTTCCGTGACATCTTAATAGTCTCGGATAGTTCATATAAAAGCAAACGTTAAAGCCTCAATCTGTGATTTATTCACCTGGTTGGCAGTATGTAGAACAGCAGGAACAATGTTACTAAAACATCATAGCTTTACATATTGTGTCAATTGTTTATGAAACAGCGCCAGTGTGGGTCACACATCACACATTAAGACTTGGCCATACAGTACATCTCTACCTGACCATATTGTGTTGTACGATACTAACTACTTACGCGGCTACGCCTAATCTCGCGTAGGCAGACAACTATTCCACAATCTCCGAATGCTATGTAGAGTCTGTAACTACACATCCCGAAAGCCGAGAACGGAAGCTGTTCGTCATTTCCGTTAACGAAAATATATATTTTAAAATATCTTTACATTTTATTTTGGAGGCCCCTATAGCCTGCTAAGCAGCAAGCTATATACAGTATATGCTTCTATTATTTTGGTTTATATTAGGACAAATTTGCGTGACTGTAAAGACAAAACGGAAGCGGGTAGGAGGCTTCACATTCGCTTTATCCTCTGATCATTCTCAGAGCTTCCGTGCTCCAGACTGTATGACGGAAGCATTTGAAAATTATGGGAGGCAATAGTCTGGCTCGCGAGGCAGACTATTGCTACTTGAGACCTATTTGAGACCTACATATTTTGTTGTGTGATGAATAGTTTGTAGATCTGCCATTTTTATATCATTTATTTTTAATCTGACGATTTTTGTTTACAATTTTTGCCTGTAACAAAATGTCCATACTAGGGTTGAAAGGTTGAAATTGGTTAACATGATTCCCTCTCTTGTCTAGTTTGCCAGTTTAGGCCGGAGCTTAAACCCACTTGATCCTGACAAAGGTAACTTGAATCTTTTACTGTGCCATGGTTATTAGAAGATGGTACTATATAATGTACAGTATATCGTCGCTATCGGGCAGAAACCTTGTATCTCCATATTTATATTTTTTCAAAAAATGTATGTGCTCAACACACAAGGATGTGTTTCATTGACTGCCCCTGTTCTCTCGTCTGGCTTCCAGAAGAGGAAGAGGAGGAAGAGGACGAGAGCGATGACGAGGGCCAGGAGTTGTCCCTCCCCTCAGACGGGGGACAACTGGGGGACGAGTCCCTGGAACCCCCCGCCAAGCTGGCCAGAACCGACCAGAGAGTGCTGTTCACCACCAGCCCAGCAGAGGACTGAACAGAACACTACTAGACACACATTCATCATGTGGTTATAAATATATAGATAAATAGATATATAAATATATTATATATATTATACATATATACACACACTTATGTACAAAATACACTAATTTATACACTTGATACTACATGTAGATCTTGCATATTGTCTGTGCGTACACCCATGCGCGCACACACAAGCGCTGCGGTCCTAAGTAAAACGACACGTACCAAACACAAACCATTTCAGCAGCACCACTTCAGCCTGGACAGCCTTCACCTATCCACCATACTGCTGTAAGCACAGATCTGACCTGGCAAAACAGACCAGGCACTAGAATACTGAGAGAGATGAACACAGAGCAGAGTAAGTCAGATGTGTGTGTGTGTGTGTGTGTGTGTGTGTGTGTGTGTGTGTGTGTGTGTGTGTGTGTGTGTGTGTGTGTGTGTGTGTGTGTGTGTGTGTGTGTGTGTGTGTGTGTGTGTGTGTGTGTGTGTGTGTGTGTGTGTGTGTGTGTGTGTGTGTAAAAAAAAAAAAAGGATTGTGGTCGTGTGTCTTGTCTTTACATGTCTCACTACATCTTTGATGCAGAGGTTGCATCTGGCCACGGTCGCTCCCTCTAAAACTGTCACTGCCTTGCCAAAGTGGTCCTAAAGATAGGGCTCTTTGTTTGTGAAAGAGAAGACTTTTAAAAAGTACATGGCTGTTGAACAGTGCGGTTCTGTCTGGCCCATTAGCTGTCACTTAATTTGTCAATCAGAGTCTGTGGGTCGTTTTGTAGAGAAAAGTGTGGGTGACTGGCGTCAGGTTGTTGGGACAAAGTGGTGTGTGCGTGGTACACAGCCCCCATAGCCTGATTTTTATACTTGCGCGCCAGTGTGGCATGTCAAAAATAGCAGATCTACAACCCCACCGCATCGCGATGTGACAATTTGGGAGCTTGTAGATCAGTTATTTGTAGATCAGTTATATCCATGCACGACACTAGCACACAACTATATAAATCATGCTTATGCTGTGTGTTGTCCGTGCGCTTGCGTGTGCACCGAGGTCTCACCGCTGTGCTGTTATATCTAGGGTCCAAATGAACATTGTTTTTCATGATACTGTGTGTGCGTGTGTCACAAGTGCGCGCGTCCGGTTATGTGATTTATCACCGCACAACCGTTGCCAAGAGTTGACTGTTTCTCTTTTTGTTTTGTTTTGTTTTGTGTTCAATCATGGATTTTGGGAGAAATGTGTAGATTTCTTGTTTGATTTTATTTGCCTGTAAAGAATAGCTGTCGTGGTCTTGGGGTGCTTGACACAGCTACTATACACACTGATTAACCCCCCCCCCCTCCCCCAGTGGCTGTGGAGTAAATGTTCCCATTTATTGCTACAAAAAAAACAAAAAAAACATCCTTCTACTTTTATAACATCCAGTTTTGAGAGAAAGAGAGAGTGTGACAGAGAGTGAGAGAGAGAGAGAGAGAGGTGGATCATATTTTTATGTTTTTAAAGTGCTTAATTCCTTTCTTTTTGATTGGTTTCCTCTGTGGCCTCATCATTTTACTTTTTACATACGTACTTGTCCTCTATCAAAAGATTTATTTCCCATTTCTTACGCCAAGTTTGGCAGATTTTTAACCCGGGAGCTCATCACTCTGTGTTGGAGCTCATCCTTCTTGTTTTTCATTTCACGTGTTTTCCGAGGAGGACTGTGCCGTGCCTGACTGAGATATAGATTAGTTGTATACATGCATACATTAAATATTTATACACTATTTTGAATTTTCCTTGTGTCACTAAGTGAATCTTTTTGTGCAGTGGATGGTGATGTGTCGTCACACATTGTAAGCATTCTGTGTGCGTTTTATTGACGTGTGCACTACGGTTATCAGCCCCTTAATCCTCCAGTGAATGGTCCACACATATATACAGGCTAAAGGGCCGGGCTTCTTTGCACAGATTGGCTAAGAACTCCAACACAGACATCTGAAATGTAGGGGTGCAGCGGTTAATCGAACCAATCAATTTAGTCGATGATACAAAAAAATCTCCGTAATTGAATAGGGAAAATAGCCAATCTACAACCTCGCATCGCGGCGCGAGACGTGGTGTTGTGAGCTCGTAGATCTGCTATTTTCGAAAGAAATAATCGATAGTTGCTGCTGAAGTTTTCTGTCTTGTCTGTCTGCCTAGAGATGTGTCATTTCCTGCCGTGTTTTGGAATAGTCAGGTGCAGGTTCTGTAGGCGGCATGGTGGGAAGTCCCCTGAGTTCAGGTACCATTGTTTGTGCGGTTCAAAGGCCTTGGGTAGATGAATCCGATGACTCTTTCTGCACAGTCCTCCGCGCCTTCCGGCGTCATCATGCCCTTCGGCGTGTTTTCACCTCCCCTCATCCTTCCTGCCATCGATCTCGTTTTGCTTCTACCATTCAAAAGACATTGTCCACCACCACCATGGGTTGTTGTAAAGTACAATATCACATCTCTGGTTTTTGATTTTTAACCACTTGAGCCCTATTTTATGCTGTGTTGTACGGCGGCATCGTTCAAAAATAGCGGATCTACAAGCACACAATGCCTCTCGGTTGCGACGTGTCGTGAGCTTGTAGATCTTCAATTTATACTGCTTTTGAAAATGTCGCCTATATAATGACATGCCCAAAATAGGATTGCCAGGTTTAAAGTGGTTGAAGTCTGTGTCTTGGAAATCTTTTTTTTTATTAAATAGCTGCAATGCACGTGTCCTGAACATGCATTGTTTGCTTCGAACCAGCATGTTACCTTGATAAAGCCTACTTTATACTTTTGCAGGACGGTGTCACTCGCCGCAACGAAATGATTATGGAGTGAAAGGCGAGCGACACCATCATATCATGAAGTATAAATTAGGTTCAAGGGAATCTGACTACCGCTACCACAGCAGCGAACATATCACTCCTGTCTTTTAACAATCTACACAGCATATAGAATGACCATTCTTTATCCAATACGAGAAAAAAAATAATGTTTTGTCAATTTTATAGTGCTTGGTTTCTTATGTATAAAAGCAAAAATAAATAGGGAAAAGAAATGTTCTGTGGCAGTGTTTTATGAATTTGGTCAGCTACAAGTATGACTGTGCCTTTGGAGGTGGTAGAATGCAATTCAGATGTTTTTAATTTTAAAGATAGAGAAAAAAAAGATTAAAATAATTTTTAAAATTGTCTCCCCGGGTGTCTCAGGTTTCTTCTCTCGAGATGTTCCAGCAGGCATGCATCTTGTTATGAACAAAATGTGCGAAAACCACATTTGCATCATTTTAAAGCTCCATTTGTCTTATGTGGCTGTGGCTGGCAGTAAGGCTTGCTCTGTGACAGCTATAGCCTATACTGTCGCTGTGTCAGAGACGGCACATGCATCCTGTCGTGGTCAGTGACTGGCAGTTCGTCTCCACAAGGCTTTGATCGTAGGGCTTGGTTAACTGGAAATTCAAGTTAGAATATGACCCCGCCCCAACTGACTCATTGATTTTACACACACACACACACACACACACACACACACACACACACACACACACGTGTGTATTACAAATATACACGTTATACAAATAAATATAAAGCTTATTGGTAACTTTGCATTTCATGTATAATTAGAGATTTTACCAACTTAATATAATGTTTAATTTTACATAGTAAAAATAACAAAACAAAAAATAACATAACGTGTGTGTGTGTGTGTGTATATATATATATATATATATATACATACACACACACACACACACACACACACACACACACACACACACACACACACACACACACACACACACACACACACACACACACACAGTATATAAAGCATTTATTGAAACTCTTATGTTAAGCTTTTTCACTGGAGAAACAGACAAATGGCCTTGACAAAATTGTTACACAGCCATGCCTTTGCTTCCAAAAATGTACTGGAACCAACAATAAGCTTTGTCCACCCATAGACATAATGCACACCGTATGTTTATGTGTGCACTAGAGATGCACGATTATGGAATTATGACCGATATCCGATTACCGATTATTTGCTGGGTCATATCGGCCGATTTCTGCCATTGTGTCGCACTGCTCCGGATGTTAAGTAGGTTTTTCAGGCATCACTGGCTCTCAGACTGAGACCAGGTCTCATCGTTGTGGTCAGTCCCTCTGAATAAATAGACCCAACCTTTTTTTCCGACCATATCTGGGTGCTTTGTTTTGGGATGTGTTTTGTGTTTTGTCCGTGACCTTTCACTTTGACAGAATTCTCTGATCGCAGGTAGAATGTCATGATTCTGAAATGGGTTGCACTATGAGTACTTTTACTTTAGCTACTTTTAAGTATATTAATACTTTTTTTTACTTTGACTTAAGATTTTGAATACAGGACCTTTACTTGTAACTAAGTATTAAAGTAAACAGAATATTTACTTGTAACTACGTATTTTTTACACTGTGGTATTGCTACTTTTACTTCAGTCCAGAATCTGAGCACACCACTGCTGTTATGACTCATGCGCTTTTGTTCCATCATGAAGTCATGAAAGATGACATTGATTTTAGTCTATTTTTTTCCCCCACCATGTGCTGTTGAAAGATAGGATGGGTTATTAAACCGTTATTGATCCCCAGAGGCAACTTCAGGGTAAATGAAAGATGAACACGTAACAATTTAATGTCACTTAAATGTTGACTTATTTCAGGGGATATTGTGTAGGCCTACTATCTAATTAGAATGAAAAGGTAGGCTATTCTTGTCCAGTATTAAGTAGCATGAACTAGTTTATTTCTCTTTTTTATTTTACAACCATAATAACTTTTAAGGCAAACTTTTTGCAAATTGCCTTTAAAATCTAAACTATTCACTATATACCATCTATTCAAAAAGGTACAAATACAGTAGCATGCACATCACATCATCACTCCTTCAGATGTACTGTAGCTCCCAATCAGACTGTAAAACAGTCCCAATTATATGGCAGATGTGTAAACAGAGGTAAAGATATGTTTCATTTAGTGCACCATCATGGACAACTGCTGTACAAACTTCATGCTAGCACACAAACACCTTAATGAAACTACACATCTATGGTGTGTCAAAATGTCTGCTCACTCATGTCTGTGAAAACAAGTCAAACAAATAATTTATATTAATTTTGTAACTTCAGTAAAAATATGAAAAGGCTACATTAACAAAATGGTGCAGAAGAATAACTGGAGCCGGCTTTACATGTTTTAATCTGCACAGTACACAGTAGCTATTCTTTCCTAGCCTGGCATTGGCCATACTTAATAATGAATTCACTCTCTCATTCGAGGACCCTGGGGGTGAGCCACGTTATCAGTCTGGGCCAATGCCAGGCTAATTCTTTCCCCCCTGTGGATGTGACTGTACCCCATAGCCTGCATGGTTAGACTAATCAGAGTTTATTAATAGTGACACCTAGTGGTAAACTGGTGAAACTGCCATGTCCTGGTCATGGCAGTAGAGTAAAGGAAACAAGAACACACATTTGAAAACAAATTGATGTTTGCCCTTTTTAATTGAACAGAGTATTGCTGCTGGTGGTCAATTATTCACAATTATCCAACTGTGCCGCCAGAGGCAGGCTCAAAGCTGCCATTCAAAATACAATAATCCGTACCTGATACATTACCGAGTCAAAACCAACAGACATGTATTGCTTAATACAATATCCAAACCAAGTAACCAACACATAGGAAGACTCCGATTTGATCATGGTGATTTGACTTTTTGCACTTCACCCATTTTCAACCATATCTTCATATAATTGGTCCTCACTAATGCTCATTTTAAGATGGCATGGCACAATTTCTGTTTACTCGCTCTGGATCTCAGAGGTGGGCTGTGGACAGTTTACAATTCTGGACACTAATGACAAAATAGGTGGATTTCAAATATTTTAAAAATAAATAAATGTATTAATGCAAGAATAATAGTTTCTATTTCAGCATGCTAACTTTACGGGGAAAACTGTAGTTTCCATTAACTTGGAATCCCCACCGATGATGTCATTGGTAGGCAGGTTTCTGAACTGTCCACAGCCCATCTCTGAGAAGCAGAGCAGGTAGACAGAAATGATGCCATCTTATGAGCATTAGCGAGGACCAATTATAGGAAGATGAGGTTGAAAATGGTTTAAGTGCTCCTTTAAGCATTATAAGAATGAGATGAACGGACGGGATGTCATGACATATCTAAGTGGCGTTTATTAAAAAAGAAACGGAAAACAAGGCGTAAAACGTAAACCCAACCATACAAATTTGAGGTGAAACGCAAACATGGCACTGTTCATCTGAATTTTTTAACTACACAAGCACAGTGTGGCTTTGACTGTTAACCCATTCAATCCGGGAAAGCATCGGTGTCATTTTAGATTTTAGATATATACGAGATGTGTGCGCCACAAACCACTTGAACCGTAGCATCTCTTTCCAGGGCGAGGCATTGTAAGCTTGTAGATCGGCTATTCTTGGCAAAGAGGTTTGGTGTAGGGGGAAAAGGAACAAACCAAGTACAGAGCCTAAGGTTAAGTTTGCCCTTAAGTATTGAGGGTTTTAAGTTGTTAAATGTCTTAAATAAATAAAAACCATTAATTTACACAACACTAATAGTCATTGAAGCCATCTATGAATAGTTTAATCTGGAACACAATTTTATACAACATGTTGTGGGGGTCCCTTCTTCATCGCTCTGTCTCTGCTAAGGGTCCTTGGCTTAAAAAACATTGAAGACCCCTGACAGAGAGAGAAATGCAGAGAACACTTTCCGCTGTAGGTACCCATAGCTGAACAACCGCAAACAGTCAAAATCCTCTCGCATGCCATCGCATACACTCTCATCCACTCATACATGCATGACTCACACAATGTACAATTGCATTCACACACACTGTATGTATGAGCCCACACAGAAAGAAGACACATTCGTAAGCAGAACGGATATCAGAAATGACTCAAACTGAAATAGTTGAACAGCAAGCAAGCTTACATGGGGTAATAACAGGTACATTTTCTCACTTATTTCTGACTATGCAGTGTAATCACAATCTTCACAGATCTATGCGCAATTGAGTACCGTAAATGCAACACTAGGATTAGAAATTGTGTACTTTTAAAACTGTTTTAAGTTACTAGTTGAGTTGACATTACAGTTACTGTACCTATGTCTTGAATTGACCCTATGCTGGCACAGACACACCAAAATGAAACCCACACTGAAACCCTACAACTGACGTCATTACCTTCTGTTTGCCTGTCAAAAATGTCTGCTGTGAAAATGGTCCGTTGGCAGGCCAATCCCCACATCAGCGTTTCCGAGGCTACTACGTCCATCGCAGCAACCACATGGAAAAGAGAAGTTTAAAATGCTGAAAAGCTGCAGTAACGGTCATGATGACTGCATGCCAGTCCTCTCAGCAGCGATGCACCACCAATGTCTTTGTTCGGTTCACATTTTTAGCCAACAGTGTCCAGGTGATGGATGAAAGTGAGGCGTAGTCTCACCCCCTCACCCTCCACATATGACAAAGAACGCTAAACCTTTAAACAAAACAAACAACAACAAAAGTAGACAAAACCCAATGTCCCAATGGTAGCTACATCGTTTTCTCCAGGAGGGTTGGGGAAGAGGAGCGCTTATTTTTGTTACCTCAACATCCTTTAAAATCACTTGACAACAAGGCAGGCATGCTGACAGCACGGCCTTGAGGCTCCTGAGCGAGCTGCTAGGTGAGCGAGTGCCTGCGGCAAGCAGCTGATGGCCGTGCGCAATGACGAGCGTGCCGCCTCAGTTGGCAAGCTGTGGGTGGACACAAAACTGTTCATCACATGAAGCAAAAAGAGCACTCCCTATCTCCTGTCTCAGCCAATCATCAGCCGCGTCTTCTCCAGCCATCCTGGGGAAACAATATTGCATTCTGCTAGTGGAGTGTTCGAGGTTCAAACATGAATCCCTTCTTGCTGGTTCCCTTTGGAATCTTGAGCTCCATTCACCGTATAGCTTCTCACTGGGTCTGAAAAGCAAGATGGTGCAGTTAGAACTATGACGAAAGACAAGATGGTCTTTTGATTATTACAGCAGGACAAGATCACTTTAAGACAGATAACAAATGGGAACATTTGCACAGCACTTTGTCCTAAACAGCACATAAATAAAATAATCAACATTATTGCTAGAGATCACAATAGAGAAAGAAAAAAGCCGGCGTGCATTAAGAATAGGACCAGCTCCAGTGACGCAGTAGCCCACAGTACCAACCTGTCCTTGCTGGGCAGCAGCTGGCTGCCCAGGGGCCTGTGCTGTGGGTCCATAGTAGGCAGCCTGCTGCCTATAGTACTCAGCCCAGGCTGTGCTGTAGTCTGGCTGGCCTCCCGCTGAGGCTGCAGCGCCACCACCTGCTGCTCCAGCCCCGGGGCCTCCAGCTGCTGGCGTGGGGGCCGGGGTTGGGGTTGGGGTCGGGGTCGGGGCCCCTGCCTGAGCTGGAGGAGAGAGACACAGAGGCTTAATGACCTGCAAGTCTCCACAGCAGGTCTTCACAATCTCTGGTTCCATAGATCGTCCAATCTTGAATATTTGATATAACATGCTAAACTATTGCCACAAACTATGGTCTCCATAGAGATCGTGCCAGCTTTTACAGTTAAGAGTAAAATGCATCTAAAGACATATAGATATAGGAGCGCTCCGGTAGCTGCCCGGATATTGCGGTGATCACATAAGTTCAATGTGACAGTCCCTGATTCAATACCAGTTGGAGACCTGTGTTGCTTGTCCTTCCCCCTCACGTCACACTATCCTGTCTGAATATAAAAGCTCAAATCTGCATAAAAATCTAAATACAGGTAAATAAATTATATCAATTCTATTATTGCAATTCTTCAAATGACCCTTCATTATGTGCCGGTGTTTCAGACCTGCAAAAACTCATGAAACTACAGTCACTATTGTTTATGTCACTCGCTAATCATATCTTTATAGAAATGACAGTAAGGTTTACAGATTGGTGCTAGGCTATGAACAAAAAACGATATACATTTCACACCCTCGAAATTCCCATCCCTAATGTTCACAGGCTGAGTAAATATAGAAAAAAGGAATTTGGGGTGACCCATATTTGGGTCATTTGGTGACCCCCAATTTTACTTTTTTTCTAATAAGTACTCATCCAGTGAGGCCTTGAATTCATGGAGAAATGTTGTTTGTGTTGCTTTCCTTCAGTGTGAATGAATGACTCCAAAAACGAAGGGAATACTTGATGAATGAGTATTCTATAGATTTAGATTTAGCCTATAGATTTGTATTAATTTACCTGGCTCTCTTGATGGAAGAGACTATTGAAATCATAATCATAAGAAGACATAATCATTCAATTCAGGTCTATGTAGCGTGTTTGCGCTGTATTGCTATGGCTCTATGGCCTTCACCGCTGTCTCTATAGACATACTTTGTAAAACTGTATTGTGACAGCACAACACATCATGTTATGAGCTTATAGATCTGCTATTTTCAATGCGCAACATCATTGTATGGCGGTGATGCTATGGCGGGGCCTTAGCATCGGCTGGGGAAAAAATCCATCCAAATGGGCCCATCAGCACAAACATATTCCCAGGGGTAAAGTAACAGAAAAAGAAGAAAGGCCGTCTCACCCATCTTCTTGTAGTACTCCTCCCAAGCCTTGGTGTAATCCTGCTGCCCCGCCGGGGTCTGGGCGGGTTGGGTGTGGTCACCTGGGACGGGTGCACCTCCGGCCGGGTTTGCAGGGTTCTGGGCCGGCATAGCCCCCGATGGCTGTTGGTAACACTGGCCGTAGTATGCTGCCCAGGCCGCATTGGGGTCAGCAGCCGCCGCCTTGCCTAGAAAAGATGCAGGGTGGAGGGGGTGAGGCCCTCATAGGCTGAGGGTGAGCTTCTGCTAGTTTCCTGGAGACCGGGCTTGGAGACCGGAGGGAAACAGAGTCAGGGTTAGTAATGGCTCATTTCATCCAGTCACTCACAACAGTCCCATCAATGCTCCACCAGTCTCAGATTTAGACAGAATTATCATCATACCTTATCTGTAATGACTGGAAGGAATATACATCATTTATAACCTAAATACCTTAGGACGAGGTACAGTAATATGCAGTGATAAGGAGAGGTACCACAGTGCTAATACAACCAAGAACAACTACATAAAGGAGTGATATGATGTTCTGAGGCTTGACAAGCAGCAGGGGCAGGTCAAAGAGGTGACGCAGTGACTCACTAGGGTCATGGGGTCCCTGGGGGGACTGCCACTGCTGGTAGCTGTTGTTGCTCCAGCCCTGAGAAGGGTACTGGTGAGGCCCTGGAGGACCTCCACTGGAGACGAGAGAAGAAGACATTTTGATTACGACCTTCTCATCATCATCATCATCTAGATATTGAATGCTCCAGGTTCCTCTTCCCTCATCATTATTTAGTCATGGACCAGTTCATTGTATAACTCGCAGTGCTATCTGTCCAGTAGCTACTCACTGTGGGGGTCCAGGGGGTCCTGGGTTGTAGGAGTTAGGATTGTAGGGGCCCATTGGACCAGAAGGACCTGGGCCACCTGGGCCTGGACCCACAGGACACAGAGGACCCTGGAACACACAGCACAGCCACATAAAACATATATGTGTATACTGCATACAAACAGGTGCCACTGAATCTTATTTGCGTTACTGTACATGTTTATGGCACACTTTATAAACAGTGACGATAGAGTCTCAATTCTGTGAACACACCACAGAGATCTGTATGTACAACTACGTGTGTAAACAGTTTTCGTAACATATGAATCAAACTATGTTAGATTTGGATTTGGATGTCTCATTGCTTTGATTTGGTTTGTGTGTGAACATGGAGAGCAAAGTACAAGACAAATTCCTTCCATGTGTGGATGCACTTGGCCAATGGCTTGAATACATGGTAACAGGATAGGTGGGCACCAAGGAAGAGTGGGAACCTCTGTGTTAAATTGCCTATTTTTCCAAAATGTTACAAAATAAAATATTTGGAAAATATTTTTAAGTAAAGTAAAGTATACATGATTAGAACATGCTTAAACATTTGACAATTAAGGTCTAATATTTCTACAATTGCTACAAAACCTGTACATCCAGTCATTTTGTGGCATAAACAAGAAGTTGAAGGATAACATGAAGTCTGATAATGATGTACAGTGCATGTTTTTTTTTTTTACATTTTGGACAAAATAGTGCCCAGATGTCCCTAGTGCCCACCTATCCTGTATCCAAATACATAACATGAGGTTGTGCTCATGTCATCAGTCCATATATCTAATTCAAAACCACTCGACTCCATTAGCACGTCTACCCCACTTGCTCAATAACCATACACAGGCGTAGGGCGTACTGTACATTACAGTCATTTAGCAGACGCTTTTATCCAAAGCGACTTACAATAAGTGCAATCAACAAAGGTAGGGAACGAAAGCTAATAATCACCAGAGGTTATAAGTGCATTTTCTGCAATAACAAGCAACCAAGAGCATACCTAGCGCTAAGGTAAAAGTGCAATATATCAGCTACCTATTTCCTTAAACAGATGAGACAAAATAGCTAAATCAAATGAGCAGGAGCTAAAACAAATAATTGTATTGACTAAACAAGATCCATTAACAATTCAACAATAAAACAAGCATTCGTACAACTAGTTAACAACAAGTAGGCCAGGCAAAGAGGAAGGGTAGTGTTTCCTGAAGAGGTGGGTTTTCAGCCTGCGGCGAAAGATGGGCAGTGACTCTGCTGTCCTGACATCAGTGGGAAGTTCATTCCACCACTGTGGGGCCAGAACAGAAAAAAGTCGTGACCGTGTCGATCGACCAGAAACCGGTACTGTACCTCGATCTTCTCCTCAATCAGCTGCTTGGCGTGGTCTATCTGCTGCGGTGCCCCCCGGATGACGAACATCTTGAAGTTGGGGTCTCCATTGGGCGGCGGCTGGCGGGAGATCTCCACGAACGCCCCCGTCTGCTGGTTGATGGCCTTGACATTCTCTCCTCCCCGGCCGATCACCAGACCGCATTTGTGCGCAGGGATGGAGAAAGTCATCTCCCCGCCAGGGGGCCCCCAGCCGCCCTGACCCCTGCCTCTGCCCCTGCCGCCCGGGGGCATCCCCGGTGGACCCGGGGGTCCCTAGGGAAGGAGATTAAGACACCCTTAGCTGTGGCATTGTGCCCTGCTCTCTATGTGAATGTGTAGTATTCGCTGTTTTGTAGACTCAAGACTCTGTAAGCTCTGAGAATATTTCCGTTACTCGGTGCTTTACCAACTGATGCAGACAATAGTTTATTGTTGTTTATTGTTTATCAGGAGATTAACATCCCATAAGCTGTAATCACGTTCCAAATTGCACCTACAGTATGGCCTCAAGCTGCATGCCGCCATGCGGTTATTGCGAGCATATTAAGGTCAGTGGGATCACTTTACCATTGTGAATACACAGTGGGCTGCACCTGTGAGGCAGACCTGTTTGTTTTAAGTACATGTCTGTAAGAGTATGTGCGGTGCATGCATACCCCTTGTCCCTCCTCCCTGACCCTTATGCTCTGCAGCAGCTCGTTGATGATCTGGGCGGCATGCTCACAGCGGTCAGGGGGTCCACTGACGTGGGCCATCTTATCTGCACCTGTGCCATCATCTGAGAGAGAGAGAGAGAGAGAGAGAGAGAGAGAGGGTGTGTTTTAAATATTCGACTCACCCAAAACGGAATCTTTGCATCAAAATGGGAGCCTTGTGAACAGCGTGCTAGGTCCTACGAATACAACTCGATTTCTAGATAAGCCATTTGTTTATGTTATTACATATCGTGTGGAGAATTAGTGCAGGCACAGTTAACTATTTCGGGACAACAGTAAGCGGCGCCCCCACCTGGTTTGAACTGTATCCGAACTCCGGCATCGTTTTGGATTTTCTTGATCATCTCCCCACTGCGACCAATCACCACGCCCACAGAGTGTCTAGGCACAGGGATCTGAGAACAGACAGGAGGACACGCGTCAGTCATCTAGTTTGGCTCGGTTCAGTTCACAGACGTCCGAGCCCAATCTGAAATAGCGCCTCTCACACACTTACATCAATGCCTCCTCCTCCTCCACCACCACCACCACCACCACCGCCGCCTCCTCCTCCTCCACCCATGCGGGAGCCGTATTCGTTCCTGTCACCATAGTTTCCCTGTTCTCTCTCCCTCAGAATCTCCTGCACCATCTCCTGGGCTTGCTGAACAGACCACACACACACTTGTTATTTAAAAGGTGAGGTGGATGTTAACTTTGACGTTCAGATTGACCTCTCATCACTGTACCTGGACTTTATATGGGTCTCCGATGATGCGCAGGGGCTTGTCCATGTTGGGTCCCTGAGACGCGTCTTGGATCAAGATCATCTTCACGCCAGCGCGCTCCTGCAGCAGCACAGCAACCGCGTTCAGCACCACTTTTAAATCACTGATGGTGTCCCAGTAGCAAGGACTTGCATTGTTGCTGTCCGTCACGCATTACCTCAAGCTTGAATACTTATATTTCCTATTAACCACTTTCATCCTGGTTTCCCTATTTTGGGCATGTCATTATAGGGTCAATGTCAAAAATGGTCAATACATTTCAATATGTAAAAAGCACACACAAACACAAAAACACTACCTGTAGCTGTTTGATGGTCTCGCCTCCCTTGCCGATGACAAGACCAGCCTTGCCTGCAGGAATCATGATCTCCTGAACCGTTCCGTTCTGCCCATTGGTGGACTCGTGGAAAGAAGAGGGTGGCGTGCCCCGCCCCCGCGATACTATCTCGTCCAATAGCATCTTGGCTTTCCTGGTCACGGAGGAGCAAAGAGAGACGATTCGACTGTGCCATGTTGGTATGGGACAATGAATGCCACAGCCACACAATATATCTGATGGAGTAATATTTAAATCGACATGGATAGATTCCTGGCCACGTCTAAATATAGTTAATCATCTTTATCTGTTGCTTCTGTGCTCGAAGAACCAGAAGTATTGTTAAGTCCTGGTAACTAATTTCTTAGTTCTTTTCCTAAAGTTCTTTTATCTCCCCAATTTATTCGTTGTAGTAGTTGTATCCTTCTGATTCACCTACCAGTGAGGAGCCCCCACTGGGAGGACATAGAGCCTCCGTCCTACTACTCCCGCTCAACACTGCCTACTGACAGGTGCCGCCCCAGTCCGTAGGAATACATGCAGTAGCAATTATCACCCTCATTGCCGTATGTGTTTTTCCCCCAAATAGGTTCACCATTATATGGGATTATTACTTATTGAAATTCAAGAATATGTCCGTAACATTTGTACCAGAATGTTTACAACACTTCGTAACTCTTTTACCAAATTACATACCAGGATTGTTTTGTATACAGTGGTAAAATCGTGCATGTTTGTTTGCATTCCGTACGCGCAGAGTGATTTTGATACCTGGTTTGCAATACAATGAGAAGGAAGAGAATTGCAACTTCTGGTTTCTTGTTCTCGCAGTACAGATGCTACATATTATAAAGATGTATTTGGACTTATACAGTACCATGCCCAATGCCCAGATTGGTAGCTATACAACCTTAAAGGTTCTAACAAAGTTCACCATTGCTTTAAAAATGTCTCTTTTTAACTCTATCAGCCCATTTATATGTCATTATACTCACTGTATGCAGTCATGGGACCCTGTGAGAGTAACATTCCTCTCCGGAAGACCTCCGCTGTCTGGAGACATAACACACAGGTGAATGTCTAACTAAATGTAATATCAGCTAGAGTGCCACATATGTTTGACAAATGTCAAATGTTAACCATTACCTGGATAAGCATAAGATATAAAAACACACACAGTACCTGGGGATATCTGAACCTTGCAGCCCGAGTCCTGTTGTATCTTATTGATCTGTTCCCCTCCCCGGCCGATGACTGGAGGAACATTAAGAAAAGAGGGATTAAGTGGTAGGGTTAACGATTCTGTTTCCTTAACGATTCCCTCTTAACGCTCCGATTCGGTTCCCTTTAACGATTCCTATAGGGGGGTTCCAAATGAACCCTTAGAAGTCTGTAACTCTGAGAGTGTATGGAGTGTTCCATTTGCACACTCAGAGTTATGGTGGTCCTTGAAATTAATACATTTGAGAACCACCTGCTATTGTAATTGCAGACATAGCAGACACGAAGTCCACATTACCAACTCTGACAGAGTGATAAAACCCTGGTTACGGAAACGGTTCTAAATGTGACGGAACCGATTCCGGTTCCTCAGGTTCCGGATCCCAATAGTGAGTGGTCTGCTCAGAGTGTGCAGTCAGGAGCTGATATTTCCCAAACATGAATAGAGGTAGGAGAGCTATACACTCACCGAGTCCCACCATGCTGTCTGGAACACTGTAGTCCTCTGTGCTGGAGGTGGACCTGGCACTGTGAAGACGAGAGAAAGAAAATTAAACGAGGGTCGCAGCGACGGCTGAATACAAGAACGCTCTCCCCCAAAACACGCTCGAACAGGGTCAAATCCGGCGACCTCCGAACGGTCGCCACCAGGTATTCCTAAACTTAACCTCAGTAAAACTATGCCAAAACCTAACCTTATTCCTAAACTTAACCTCAGTAAAACTATGCCTAACCCTAAACTTATTCCTAACCTTATCCTCAGTAAAACGAATACAAGAATACAAGAACCGCTCTGGGGGGGGCGAGCAGACCGCGAAAAAAAATGGGGGTGAGCGTGTTTTGGGGCAAGCGCTCCGATTATCTGACAGCTCAGATCATCTGACAGCTCAGATCATCCAGACAGTCAGACAGACAAGCAAAAACATGTTGAACCATCTAATGGTATACCTCCTATACAGGTGACTTTATCTGGGGACAATTCAAATGGTCTCTGCACCTACGTTTCATTTCCACTGTTATGATTGAAAAGCATTTAGGCCTCACCTCTGCTGCGCGAGAGCAGCAAGTTGGGCTCCAATGGCTGGGATTGGAAAGAAAGACATGCAACGTGAGAACGACAACAGAGACAGCTAGAGCAGAAAGAGAGAGTTCAGGTTACGGACGGAGTGAGAGATGATAATGTGACACAGTTAGTGTAGGAGAGATGCACAAGTACAAGGGTGAAGGGGACAAAAGTATTGACACACATACAGTACATGCCAGTCTTGCACTCAATAATAACTTATAATAGTAAATAGTTAATAAACAAATCAGGAAGTCCAAAAAGGGGCTTAAAAAGCAGTGGTAGAACACTTACACAGTGCTGTGGCCGAGTCCATGTCACTCTGTGTGGCCATCTTCTTGCTATCTGGTTGATCTGTCACGAGAGCAAATAAAACACATTGTTGCTGTAACAGAGGTGTGTGAACACTGCATAAATAAAACTCCCCATATAGCTTTGCTTTTAAATGTGTGTCTGTGCTGTGCGTGCGCGTGCGTGCGTGTATTCACTCAAAAGCAAGGTATCATTAAATACAACTTGAACTGCTACCTGGATCCTCCAGCTGTCGTTTTTGTGCAGGAAATGGAAAGACATCCGATGCGTTGCTGTTGTTCATGGGAGGACCCGCATCGCCCCCAATCTTCGCTGCAATCTAGGGCACATCATGAGGTGCATGTAAGCCACATGACAGTGCAGTACCAAACCACTTAACCACATGAACCCTAGTGTCCCGACATGACAAAATAGAAAAACATTGGGCGGAAATGATGATTTACAAGATCAGATCAGCTACTTTCTGCGAAGAGATTTGGTGCTTAGTAGATCCTTAAGTAGAGACCCCTGTGTATCCAGCAGTTGAGCAGGCTGCTGGGGTATTCCGTCCAGTCAACAAAGCACAGTCAGTAGGCTATATAGGGTTTAAGTGGTTACCCCCCCCCCCCATGCATATTCTGAAGTTCATATTCTGAAGAGAATTTAAGCCAAAAATTGCAGATCTTAGATCAGTTATTTTTTCGGCAAAGAGGTTTGGTGCAGAGGGAAAAAAGAGCAGAACAAGTACAGAGTGAAAGGTCAAGTTCACTAAGTATTGACGGTTTAAGTGGTTAAAATATACATTAACATGAATAAAACATACACTGATGATAGTGCTGTCAAACAAGTCTATGGAGCTATCTATGAAAAAGTTTAATCTACAACACAATTATAATACAATGTTCCAGACAAATAATGCAATGCAGTGGGGGTCCCTGCTTCATTTCAATTTGCATCCCTAGTCCTGATAGACCCGTTTTGTGAATCCTGCACAACAACATTGAACTTGGATGTGGCATCACACGCACACAGGCACATGACAGCATGAAAACAACATCTCCACTTCATATGAGCTGATGTTATGACAGAAGTAGGAGGAGTAGCCCAACAGTACCGTATGTTACATTCCTCAACGAGCTGACTTGGCGAAATATTCTTCAGACACGTGGCATTATGTTGTTAATAATAACACGGCTTGTTATTATGTTATGTATGCACACGATAATATAGCCTGTAAGCTAACCCGGTTAGCTGGGTGACTCTCTCTCTGCTCCACAGAAGGAGGTCCACTCCTGCACCTCCTCACCTGCCGGGCCCGCTGGACCGCGTCCATGAAGGCGTCTTTCTTCATGCCTCCCCCGCCGCCACCGTTCGTCCCCATGGCTGCCTGTCCGCCGAGAGGAGGTGGTCCTCCACCACCACCACCGGCCCCAGGGCCCCCGGGGGGCGGCGGTGCCGCGTTGTTGTAATCCGACATGATGTTGACACACACAGAAGAGAGAGTGAGCGGGTGGGTGGGGGGGTAAGGAGTTAAGATTAGACCGCCGGTGGGTCAGAGCTACTCTAGTGGGAGCAGCACTGATTCAAGAAGCGGGGAGGGGAGGAGGAATACAAGAACGCTCGCCCCAAAACACGCTCGCCCCGTTGACCTCGGAACGGTCGCCACCAGGTGTTCCTAAACGTAACCTCAGTAAAACTATGCCTAAACCTAACCTCGCGTCACCAGACTTTGCACCTAGGAGGAAAGCCTAAACCTAACCTTATTCTTTACGTAACCTTAGTAAAACTATGCCTAAACCTAACCTTATTCCCAAACGTAACCTCAGTAAAACTATGACTATTACCCTAAACCTATTTCTAACCATATCCTTCCTCAGTAAAACAAATACAAGAACCACTGGCACAGGGGACGATCGGTCTACTAAGAAAATGGGGGTGAGCGTGTTTTGGGGCGAGTGTTCCGGTTACCAGGAGGAGGGCCGAGGAACCTGGCCGGTAGAAGGACGGACGGCGACCGGGAAGGATCAACATTCCCACGACGATACTAAATCCTCAGCGGCTACAGTACAGTCCCCCTAACCTCTGTGGTATGAAAACCTATTGTGCTGTCCCACCCACTTAAAATACACTATCATCTCCCTGCGGTTTTTCTGTTCAGAAAAGGAACAGAAAAAGATTTCACTAAAAGTTTGACCATCCAAAACATTTGGCTAATATACCTCGGTGTCATCAAAACTAGTATTAAACTAATTTGAAGTGTTGAGATTTTCTGTAGGCTACTTTGTGTTAGACAGTAAATATGGTATTTCTGTTGTATTTGTCTAAGTCATCTGACCTGGCCCATTAGTAATGAGGAGACATTTGGTGGGGATTGGCAGCACTTTATTACAATCGATATTTACATAGGAATGTACAGTTATTCAAAACTAGGCAAAGATCAAGATTTTAAGTTTCACAATTATGTAATCGTGGGAGTGGCAACAATCAATTAATTCAAATATCTTAATGGCTCAGTCAGCTGTGTGACCAGTTAGGGATAATAACCATCCATCAGGTTCACAGAGACAACATAAAACAACAAAAGTCATTACATAGGCTCAAAGTTTACCTAAGAGTATGAACATTGAAATGGTGGTGCGCCAGACTCCGCCAGATTTTGCTAACAATGTCCAACCAACATATACTACAAAATATAATAGGTAATAATATATACAAATAAAAAGGTATAATAATGTACTACTACTAGTAGGCCTAAGTAATACAGGAATCCAGTGTAAAGTAGTGTAAAGTAATACCGTAGAATAAAAAACAACAAATAACTGTGGTGAGGTACCATAGACAGAATTTAGAATTTCACCTTCCCTGGGACGGAGGATATAAAGAATATGTCTATGAGCAACAAAGACATTGAAAATATTACAAAAACATATTTTCCCCACCAAAAATCATTATCATAAATAACTGTGATAATATTCAGTGATTGTTTTTGGCATGTTCATACAGCCTTGATTTACACTTCTATCCTCAACATTTATGACATAGTGAAATGTTGAAAATGTGCTTTAGCTACAGTATAGAAACAGTCCGCACTCACAAGGTGGATTATCTTGGAATCTTTGTATTTACCGCAACAGCAGGCTCTGACAAATGGACGTGTTTCAGCTACTCAGGCCTTCATCAGCGTGCACTTTGTACAGTGATGTATTTTTAGAGTCTCCATTTCATTCCCACTTTAGTGTGCTCAACATGAATTCCTGCGTTCACATTCTACCCTGCTTATGGAAACTCTGGCTGCCATCTTTTTACTTTTTCCTGGCACTTCCTCATCTATCAGGGACATCCGTTCAAATCTCTCTACATAACTGGCAGAAGCACTGATGCTGCCGATGCCAGAGGTCATGTCAGAGCTGCCTCCAGTCCTCTGAGTCAACCATTCTTTCACCTTGTCACAAGCAGCTCCGTCAATCCAAGAAAAGCTCTCAGCTTCAGAAGGAGCACCTCCACTCACTGGAAACAGAAAAACACATTAAATAGATGGATGAGACACTGTAAAAAGGCTTTAAAGGTAAGTGATATGTTTTGGATAAAACAAAAGAAAAATGTTAAAAGTTTAAAGCACTATATTCTGATTTTACACCTCTTTATAAACAGAAAAAACATTTTCAGGGGGGTTGCAATTTCTCAGCCAATCGAAGAGGGTATCCATTTATCAGCTTAAATTTTATACTGTTTCAGTTTCGATGTCTGCTCATTTCTTTGTGTCATCACTTCCAATTTAACTTGTTTAATCTGTATCCTGTGTGTGTTCTCTCTCCTGATTGGATAAAATTGGTATCTTGACCCAATGCAATTTCTGTTCACTAAAGAGCTGGAGAGACAGGGAGACTCCTGTTACTGAACAAACACTATTTCAATGAGGACTATCAGAATATAGAGCTATTTAATAATTATTTTAACAAAATAAATTTACCCTATACTGAAGACTAAATGATACTTCGTCACACAACAGTGTCGCTCGCCCTAATTAACTGATTTTTAAGCTTTTGGTGCAGTATAGGCTCAACACAGATTTGACACAACAAAAACAAACAAAGCAGGGTTGCTTCATCATGACTGATGGAATAACATGGGTCTCACTGCTTGGGATGAAGGCACCATCTAAGCTGGCAATCTTCCGCACAGGTGGTTGTGGTGCGTCTTCTGCCTCTGCTGCCAAAGCCTTCAGCATCCGGTCTATGAGCTGCTCTTCCCTGTTGGTCCACTCCTCCTCCTCTATCACCGTTGAAGTAGACTTTCGTGCTAACCAAGAGAGCACTGGCTTCTGATACTGTCTCTGTTTCTCCTCCTTAAAGTGGTGACCCTTGTTCCGTGTCATTAAATCATTTATTCCCTGAAACAGCACCATGTTCCAACCATGGTAGTTATCAAGAACTTGATATCTGTTCCCACACTTTTCTACAAGCCACTGGAGAGCCTCACCTTCACTCTCGATATGCTCTTCAATGGATCTGTCCCCGAGCCAGTACCCCCAGGTAAACAGCACCATAGAGTGTCTCCATACTCTCTCCTTCAATGGCATCAAGTGCTGCACCATAGCTTCCCTGTCTTTCTTTGTAAAAGGTTTGGAAATGGGAACAACCAGGAAGAAAACATGAGGACCTGGCACACACATGGAGACACTGCGCACAAGTGCTATTTCATCCATCGTTGTGTTTGTTGACCAGCCTGGACATTCAACAATTGTGAGATCTAACCCTGCAACATTTTTTTGATGTTTTTCAGGCACCATGGTTCTTCTCTGGTGCTTGAATTCCTAAAGTAGAAATATCAGAATCACCATTAAAACAATCATGCCAAATTTGCAACTAAATTCTGTGGTATGAGAACTCATTGAGATGATCTTGAGTATATCGAGTCAGAGTCAGTCACCTTCTTCATTAACCTCGTCTGAAAGTACTCTCCAAGAAGCATGTTGTTTCCTGCTATGCTTTTCCCAGAGTCTCCTCTCCCAACAAGAACAACTCTCAAGCTAGTGAGTGAATGCTCCTCCCCTGCAGAAAAAAAAGGGGTACAACTTAAAATGTTGATTATGGCTTTGATGTGAGGATAATCAGTAATTTAGATAATTGATTTGCTCACCTCTGAACAACTCCCTCAGAACTATTTTTTGTCTGTGGACCTTCAGCCTATTCTTTTTTGCTCTTCTTTCTTGAACATGCTTCTTGGCTTCTATCAGAGCAGCACGGCCAAGGTCAATCGCATACTGGGAACCGCCATTTCCTACCCACATCTCTTCTACCTTCTCCAGTAGTTCTACCACCTGCTTTTCATCAGCACGTTTTGTGTTGTCTAGAACGTGATATCTGTTCCCGCACTTCTCGACAAGCCACCGGAGGCCCTCTTCACTTTCTATGCGCTCCTCCACGGTTTTCACTCCCAACATGTCACCTCGAGTGAACAGTACAACGGTGTGATCCCAGACTTCGTCCCTGAACAAACCCATGTGCTCCTCAACCGCTCTTTGGTAGGGTGCGTTAAAAGCAGATACAAGGCCAACCACTAAGAGCACTGCATGGGGATGGGGTCCAGGTGGACATAGATACATGCTGTACTCAATCTCCTGTTTATCCAATGCACAGGTGTCTTCTAGGCTGTTATTGTAGAACCAACCAGGTGAGTCCACCACTGTGAGGTGCATCCCCCCTTTTGTACCATGTTTGGCCTCACAGTGCACTGTTGTCCTACCATGAGAAACAGGAAACACATCTTTCCCTAAAATCGTGTTTCCTGCTGAGCTCTTGCCAGACCACTGTGAGCCAATCATCACCAGCTTTAAATGTGCTGGGGTTTTCTTACCACCTATTAGGGATGACAAAAAAACAAAACAAATTAGGATCTATGAAATTGCATTTGTAGAGTCTGTTGTCATTGCTTTTTTAGGGGATAGCTGTGTCAATCCCCAAAGGAGTTACAATACTGAAAAGAGATGGTATTGAAACCACCACACATTTTTTATTTGAAAAAGTCATGAATCACCTTCAATCAGTGCTCTGAGTCTTATTCTTTCACTTGTGACTTCAGAAAGCCTCCTTGTAGCTCTTTCAGCCGTTGCCTGTATCTGCTTTTCTAGAATTTCCCCAGCAACTGGGTCAACATCATAACAACATCCAGTCTCTGCAACCATTGCCTCTATTTTCTCAAGCAGCACTTGGACTTGAGTGCCATCCCGCCTGTTGCTGATGTCAAGAACATGCGATCGATTTCCACACCGCTGGAGAAGCCACTTCATTGCCGGCCACTTTTTGATAACGTCCTGCAGTGTTTGGGGTCTACATGGGGAATTTGCACTAAACAGCACAATTGTGTGATCGAGGAATTTCTCATTAAAAAGTTGTAAGTGTTCCTCCAAAGATTTATGGAAGATGTTAAGAAACGTTGCTCCAATGTGAATGACCAGAAGAAAGGCATGAGGGGCTGGTGGACACAGAAATACACTGTGCTTGATTTCTAACTGATCCAGCATTGGAGTATTTTCTCTTGGGTAGTGCCACCACCAGCCTGGAGTATCGACCACAGTGAGCAGTCTGTTATGCACTTCCTCTTGTCTCATCACACTCTGGGTGGTCCTTTTGTTGGTGTCGAACACATCTTTACCCAGTATGGTGTTCCCAGTTGCACTCCTGTTACTTGACGTACCAGTCAATTCTCTCCCACCAATCATCACCATCCTCAGCTCTGACAATTGGTGACTTTGCCCTGTCATAAAAACACAATTCACAGTCACAGTCACACTGTCTACTTGAAGCATTTTATCAGCTTGGTCCTTAAAAGAAGTCTTTTAGTGTCACGAGGAACATTTTACGATCTAACATCAGACAGCTCACTTTTTTATTTTTCTTATGACTTAGGCTGCACTCTGTAACTTTCATGCCCTAGTATTTCAACCTAGGTCTCCTGTTCTGGCATTTCATATCAAAACATATGGCTAGATTCCAACTATTTTGGTGAAGAGATTTGGCGTAGAGGGAAAGAAGAAAAGACCAAGTACAGTGCTGGCCCCAGCCAACTAAGTATTGGTTTACCATGATGGTTTAAGTGGTTAAACTCAGTAAAACAGTTAATGCCTTTTGTTGTACAAAGTAACCTTGCTGCACTGCCAAAATGTTATACAAATCCAGTGTTCATTTATCTCTGACAGAGCACTCTTGTGTAGGCTACTATTCCTATATAAGATTTTATACAAGTCTTTAATCTTGTACACTCTCTGAGTGAAATGAACACAATTTACAGTAGGCCTACATAGCACATGAATCAAATACTGTAATTACAAGTAACTTACCGGTGTTGGAGATAAAATCTGTGCTAGCCATTTTTACTCTCACTCTCACTTCTATGTCACCTGTTGGTGAACTATTGGCAGTCTGTTTACTGAGACATAAATTGTGCAGTAGAGCATATGAAAATGTAGTCCTGGCGGGGACACACCTCCAATAAAGAACAGGAAATGTACTATTGACTTTAGATTGTGAACATGGGAAGTTCACAACTTCCCACAGGGAAGTTCACAAGATAAGCATAATGGAACAAAAAGCCTGCACCAAGATAAATCAATGTAGGCCTATCTATCAAGTTTCTGATAAGAAAAGCTGCCAGTGCACCAACTCCATGGATGTTGCCTACCACCTATCTGAAAGAGAGTGCTTCTCAAACCACCTATAAAGGGTTGTTAGAAAATGTCTGCAAACCATATACTGTACATTTATATACTGTACGTGTGCGTGTGCGTGTGCGTGTGTGTGTGTGTGTGTGTGTGTGTGTGTGTGTGTGTGTGTGTGTGTGTGTGTGTGTGTGTGTGTGTGTGTGTGTGTGCGTGCGTGTGCGCGCACAGCTGCGTGTGCACGTGTGTGCGCGTGCACGTGTGTGAATGTATGTGTACATTCTATATTAAAATTGGCTTAAGGGAGGGCCGAACACTAGCTGTGAATGGCCCGAACCTCTAGTATATATAATTTACATATTTGTAGCCTTTTTATAGTTTGCATTGCCCTCCTTTCACTTCTGGTTTTATTACATTCTTAATTTACTTTAATTTAATTTAATAAAAAATATGTTTTTTAAATTAAATTCTTAATTTAATTTAAAATATATAAAGGTATTTAGACTGTTTGACAGAAAACTGTAATGCTGCTGCTATTGCTTGGTGCTGCTACTTGTGTTTTGTATAGGTGTCATAGTTTTTTATGTGGTTGTATTTTATGTTTTGTCTGTTTTTTAGAGGACCACAATGGAAATAAGGGTTTTATTTTGTTTTTATGCTCCGTGATATTGTGTGTTGTTATTGTCATGGAAGGGCTGATGTTCTTTTCCTTTTATCATCACTTCATCAAAAATAGCCTATCTACAAGCTCACAACATGCCACGTTGTGAGCTTATAGATCTGCTATTTTTGCTTTGGTTCAAACTTGTGAATCAAATACCTGATGTCTCAGAAATGCACACACACATGCAATGGAGTTCACATGTCAGGTATATTGTAAATGCACATTCAACAATCTATTAATAAATGTAACAACCATTGTCAAAATGATGTAGTTACATTATATGTATATATACTAATGTAGAGGAGGCAAACAAATATATGTTTTACTTATGTAGACGTAACAATAAAGATCACCTTAAACCTAAGCACTTAAAAGGAGAAATATTTGTGTATGCATCGGTAAAATATTGATGATGATTTATAATGAGGGTCAGCCCTCAGTGGCTACAGATGCCCTAACCTCTGTGAAGACCTTTGAGCAGAATGTGCTGTCCCACTTTAAGACTATCTCATCAAACCCCTGCAGTTTATGGAAAAAAAGAAAAACAAAAGAAAAACAAAATAGTCACACAATAAAAGTTTGATTACCCAAAACATTTGGATAATATACCTTTGTGTCATCTTGAAAAGCAAGCTACAAGCTTGTTTTTCTGGATTAAATGGTTGTTGTTATTGTTGTTGTTTTTGTTAAATATGTTCTTGTAGATCACATGAACTAATGAGTTGTACATTTCCCCCTGTAACAAGATCCTAAGTTACCCAAAACTATAAACCAATTTGAAGTGACCTACATGTATGGAGTTCTGAGATGTACTTTATCAAATATGTTAGACTATACTGTACTCTATGTAAAGATGTGATTGCTCACTGGCATGTATACAATTAAATATACTTAAATTTGTTTTGGTTATTTGTCCACGCTCCACAATTATATTTGTTAATTGAGCCAACATATCCATAACTAATAGACCACAGTGAGTTCAGTAAATATATACAGTATTTCTGTTGTATTTGTCTCTGTAGACTGACCTGGCCCATTAGTAATGAGGAGATGTTTGGGCGGGATTGGCAGCACTTTATTATAAACAATGCTTACATTAGGCCTGCAGAATTAATCAAAACGGTTTGAAAATCGTGATTTCAAGTTTCACAATTATGCAATATTCGTGGCAATAAATTCAAACATCTTAATGGGTCAGCTGTTGCACCTTCCATTGATCTCCTCACCAGTACACAAGGATTAATAGCCAGAACATTGTACAAGCCAATGAAGTCATCTCTCCATCCATCGGGCTCACAGAGACACAATAAAACAACAGAAGCCATTACATAGGCTGAACGTTTAAAAGATTCAAAGACTTTATTTGTCACATACTGTACATGTATGCACATTGAAACTCTGCCAGACAATGTCCAACATATATACTGCAAAATATAAGGTAATACAAAATACAAATAAATAGTTATAATACAGATCTAAAGGACTACTACTAGTAGGCCTAAGTAATACAGTAAGTGATAAAGTGTACAAACCTAATAAGTGTGATAATATTCAGTGATGTTGTTTTTGGCATAATAATACCAGCCTTAATTTATACTTCTCTCTTCAACATTTATGACAGACATAGTGAAGTGTTGAAAATGCACACTGCACTGCACAGTCTCCATTTCATTCCCACTTTAGTGTACTCAACAGGAATTTCTGCGTTCACGTTCTACTCTGCTTATGGAAACTCTGGCTGCTATCTTTTTACTTGTTTCTGGCACTTCCTCATCCACAAGAGATATTCGTTCAAATTTCTCTACATAACTGGCAGAAGCACTGATGCTGCCGATGCCAGAGGTCATGTCAGAGCTGCCTCCGGCCCTCTGAGTCAACCATTCTTTCACCTTGTCACAAGCAGCTCCGTCAATCCCAGAAAAGCTCTCAGCTTCAGAAGGAGCACCTCCACTCACTGGAAACAGAAAAACACATTAAATAGAGGAATGAGACAATGTAAAAAGGCTTTAAAGGTAAGTGATACTTTTTGGATAAAACAAAACAAAAAATGTTAAAAGGTTAAAGCACTACATTCTGATAGTACTCATTATATACCTCTTTTATAAACAGAAAAAAACATTTTCAGGGGGGTTGCAATTTTTCAGCCAATCAGCATAGGGTTTATCAGCTTATATATACTGTTTCAGTTTAGATTTTGTCTGCTCATTTCTTTGTGTCATCACGTCCAATTTCACTTGTTTAATCTGTATCCTGTGTGTATTCTCTCTCCTGATTGGATAAAATTGGTATCTAGACCCAATGCAATTTCTGTTCACTTAAGAGCTGGAGAGACAGGAAGACTCCTGTTACTGAACAAACACTATTTCAATGAGGACTATCAGAATATAGAGCTATTTAATACTTATTTTAACAAACTTACATTTACCCTATACTGAAGACTAAATGATACTTCATCACACAACAGTGTCGCTCGCCCTCATTAACTGATTTTTAAGCTTTTGGTGTATATAGTATATATATAGGCAGTATAGGCTTAACACAGATTTGACACAACAAAAATGAACAAAGCAGGGTTGCTTCATCATGAATGATGGAATAACATGGGTCTCACTGCTTGGGATGAAGGCACCATCTAAGCTGGCAATCTTCCGCACAGGTGGTTGTGGTGCGTCTTCTGCCTCTGCTGCCAAAGCCTTCAGCATCCGGCCTATGAGCTGCTCTTCCCTGTTGGTCCATTCCTCCTCCTCTATCACCGTTGAAGTAGACTTTCGCTTCTGATACTGTCTCTGTTTCTCCTCCAAAAAGTGGTGACCCTTGTTCCGTGTCATTAAATCCTTTATTTCCTGAAACAGGTCTATGTTCCGACCCTGGTAGTTAAGAACTTGATATCTGTTCCCACACTTTTCAACAAGCCATTGGAGAGCCTCACCTTCACTCTCGATATGCTCTTCAATGGATCTGTCCCCGAGCCAGTCCCCCCAGGTAAACAGCACCATAGAATGTCTCCACACTCTCTCCCTCAATGGCATCAAGTGCTGCACCAAAGCTTCCCCATCTTTCTTTGTAAAGGGTTTGGAAATGGGAACAACCAAGAGAAAAGCATGAGGACCTGGTGCACACATGGAGACACTGTGCACAAGTGCTATTTCATCCATTGTTGTGTTTGTTGACCAGCCTGGACATTCAACAATTGTGAGATCTAACCCTGCAACATTATTTTGATGTTTTTCAGGCAGCATGGTTCTTCTCTGGTGCTTGAATTCCTAAAATAGAAATATCAGAATCATCAATAAAACAATTATGCCAAATTTGAGAAAATCTGCAACTAAATTCTGTGGTATGAGAACTCATTGAGATCATCTTGAGTATATCAAGTCAGTCACCTTCTTCATTAACCTTGTCTGAAAGAACTCTCCAAGAAGTATTTCGTTTCCTGCTATGCTTTTCCCAGAGTCTCCTCTCCCAACAAGAACAACTCTCATGTTAGTGAGTGAATGCTCCTCCCCTGCAGAAAAAAAGGGTTACTTAAGACGTTGATTATAGCTTTGATGTGAGGATAATCAGTAATTTAGATAATTGATTTGCTCACCTCTGAACAACTCCCTTAGAACTCTTTTTTGTCTGTGGACCTTCAGCCTATTTCTTTTTGCTCTTCTTTCTTGAACATGATTCTTGGCTTCTATCAGAGCAGCATGGCCAAGGTCAATCGCAAACTGAGAACCGCCATTTCCTACCCACATCTCTTCTACCTTCTCCAGTAGTTCTACCACCTGCTTTTCATCAGCACGTTTTGTGTTGTCTAGAACGTGATATCTGTTCCCGCACTTCTCGACAAGCCACCGGAGGCAGTCTTCACTTTCTATGCGCTCTTCCACGGTTTTCACTCCCAACATGTCACCTCGGGTGAACAGTACAACAGTGTGATCCCAGACTTCCTCCCTGAACAAACCCATGTGCTCCTCGACCGCTCTTTGGTAGGGTGCGTTAAAAGCAGATGCAAGGCCAACCACTAAGAGCACTGCATGGGGTCCAGGTGGACATAGGTACATGCTGTATTCAATCTCCTGTTTATCAAATGCACAGGTGTCTTCTAGGCTGTTATTGTAGAACCAACCAGGTGAGTCCACCACTGTGAGGTGCCTCCCCACTGCTGTGCCATGTTTGGCCTCACAGTGCACTGTTGCCCTACCATGAGCAACGCAAAACACATCTTTCCCCAAAATAGTGTTTCCTGCTGAGCTCTTGCCAGACCACTGTGAGCCAATCATCACCAGCTTTAAATGTGCTGGGGGTTTCTTGCCACCTATTGGGGATGACAAAAAAAAATGAGACTGATTATGGTATTTCCATTTGTACATTGAGTCTGACTTTTGCTTTTACAGGATAGCTATGTCAATCCCCAAGGGAGTTAGAATACTGAAAAGAGATGGTATTTAAACCACCACACATTTTTGATATGAAAAAGTCATGAATCACCTTCAATCAGTGCTCTGACTCTTGTTCTTTCACTTGTGACTTCATAAAGCCTCCTTGTAGCTCTCTCAGCCGTTGCCTGTATCCGCTTTCCTAGAATTTCCCCAGCAACTGGGTCAACATCATAACAACATCCAGTCTCTGCAACCATTGCCTCTATTTTCTCAAGCAGCACTTGGACTTGAGTGCCATCCCGCCTGTTGCTGATGTCAAGAACATGCGATCGGTTTCCACACCGCTGGAGAAGCCACTTAATTGCCGGCCACATTTTGATAAAGTCCTGCAGTGTTTGGGGACTACATGGGAAATTTGCACTAAACAGCATAATTGTGTGATCGAGGAATCTTTCATTAAAAAGTTGTAAGTGTTCCTCCAAAGATTTAAGGAAGATTTTAAGAAACGTTGCTCCAATGTGAATGACCAGAAGAAAGACATGAGGAGCTGGTGGACACAGAAATACGCTGCGCTTGATTTCTAACTGATCCAGCATTGGAGTATTTTCTCTTGGGTAGTGCCACCACCAGCCTGGAGTATCGACCACAGTGAGCAGTCTGTTATGCACTTCCTCTTGTCTCATCACGCTCTGGGTGGTCCTTTTGTTGGTGTCGAACACATCTTTACCCAGTATGGTGTTCCCAGTTGCACTCCTGTTACTTGGCGTACCAGTCAATTCTCTCCCACCAATCATCACCATCCTCAGCTCGGACAATTGGTGACTTTGCCCTGTCACAAAAACACAATTTACACTCAGTCACACTGTCTTAGGCGAACATTTTTTTCTGCATGATTCTTAAGAGTATTTTAGTGTCACTGTCACGAGGAACAGTTTATGATTTAACCTTAGACAGCTCACTTTTCAATTTTTCATATGATATTTTCATATAGTCTGCACTCTGTAACTTTCATGCCCTACGGATTTGAACCCAGGCCTCCTGCACAAGTTCTGAAGATTTGACATCTAAGCAAATAGAGCCTGCCTGCTTGCTATGAATTTTGACCTTCAGGCAGTACCACATGTCAACCAGTAGAGGTCCTACCAGACTACAGGATCTACATTTCACAATAGAAGAGCAGGAAGATTACATTAAACACAGCAGTTGTGATAGATACTGTATATTTGATATACTTTATCATATAGATTGATCAAAATAAAAAATGTATTCATGAAAAAAGTAACATACAGTAGCTTTTAAAATCATCAAAACTTACGGTTAGAATAATTTGTCTGTGCTATTTCAAGAGCCTTTCAGATGACAAAATGTATAAAATTATAAGAATGATACACCTTCAAGCGATTCGACAGGCTTTAACCACTTGAATCCTATAGCATCCCTATTCTGGGCGGATTATTCGCTTGTAAAATATTACAAAATATCATATTTGTAAGAAGAACTTACCAGAGTTGGAGATCAAATCTGTGCTATCCATTTTTACTCTTGGTCCCTTCTATTTCACCTGTTGTTGAAATATTGGCAGTCAACTGGGAAGTTCACATGAAGATCATGAAGTGGGAAGTTCCCTAAATGCACTAGACAGTTCACAGTGATGAATTACTTATCTTGAAAGATAGGAATGTATCACGTTGAGAAAGCCACACCTTTGTCCCACTTGCAGTCTGAAATTCTTACAAATATAGTTATTCACGTCAACAGAATAAAAAAAAAACAGACTTTTGCTTAGTCTTAATAATTGAATGTAGAAGTATGATTTGGCTGAAGTGAAAAGTTCTCATCTGAGTCTGAGACACATAGCTGAAGAGAATCTACACTTAAACCCCACATCGTGTAAAATACAATAACCAAATTACAATTTTGCCATTTAGCAGACGCTCCTAATCCAGAGTGATTTACAGTAAGCAACATAAACACAAGGTAATACATCAAATGCATAGAGATAGTGTAGTACATATATACATTGAAATTGTACAAACTATTAGGATGCCAGGTCAACAAATGAACCTGGCATCTGTCTAAATAACATGCTATCTCATTTACATTTTAACATTTGCATAAGACTGCATGGTCTTCAAGGCTTAACATTTAAAACAAAACTATTATATATTATTATGAATGAATTTGCATTGGGCGTTATCTAAGTAGCCTAGATAGATGTCTTGCATGCATAGAGAGAGAGAGAGAGAGAGAGAGAGAGAGAGAGAGAGAGAGAGAGAGAGAGAGAGAGAGAGAGAGAGAGAGAGAGAGAGAGAGAGATGCATGGTGCAATGGTGATGATGATGCAGCCTTAATACAGGTCTTACCGGAATCTTAGCTAGTTTGAGACACTTGTAACGTGATCCCCATGCATGGCTCGATCTGACTCTAATCAGTTTATTAATCTCAGCCGTGTTTCTTTTAAAGTGGTTTTGCACCCTGAACACACCCAGTTATGTTTGTAAACAAGAAACCTGTCTATAGCCTACTGTACATCCTCTGTGTTGCCCACAGAGAGTGAAAAAACGAGAACGTAGTACACAGTAAAACATCCTCAGTGTTAATTCAACTCTGCGACTGCCACACTGGTCAGATACTTATGAAAGAGAGGTGTGCATTTTTGGGGCGCACCTAACTTTTAGTTTTTCAAATACTAAAAATGTACAAATTCGAGGGTTCTTTTGGATATGTTGTGTTCTATAAACAATACACAAATATGCATATTTTTCATAAAATTTGTTAAGATTACTGTACCCTATATATTAAATATGTAAATATGTGATTGCTCACTGGCATGGATACAATTTAAATGATCAAATTTTGTTTTTGTTATTTGTCCATGCTCCAACAGTTTCAGTATGTTATTTGAGCCTAAAATATCCAAATAATAGACCATATGATTGCTTGAATACTTTTAACATAGTTTGCCAAAAGTACATTGGTGCAGTTATACAATAATGCTAAAAGGATAACACAAAGTGCCCTGGGGGCTTCCATTGTGGTCCTATGAATTCAATTCATTAAGACATACACTATAAAGACATACAATACTATACAAGAAATCATCAATACTAGGAGCAATTAAAGTATATTTACAGAAGAACAGTGTGTTTCTCCTCCATTAGTAATGAGGAGACATTAGGTGGGAATTCATTATTGGGTTAGCTGTTTCACTTTCCCCTCGTCTCCTCACCAGTACACAAGGTAAATAACCAGAACATTGTATAAGCCAATGAAGTCCATCCATCAGGCTCACAGAGACACCATTAAACAACAGACCCAATTACATAGGCTCAAAGTTTACCTAAGATACAAAGACTTTATTTGTCACGTTGAAATGTTGGTGCGGCAGACTGTGCCAGACTGTCCAACAATGTCCAACATACTGTATATACTACATAATATAATAGTAGGTAATAAATGATACAAATAAAAAGTTATAATACAGGTCCTACTAATACATGTACTACTACTGGTAGTTGGCCTAATACAGTAGTAAGTAGTCAACCATTCTTTCACCTTGTCACAAGCACCTTGTCAAAAGCTCTCAACTTCAGAAGGAGCACCTCCACTCACTGGAAACAGAAAAACACATAATAAAATAGAGTAATCCTGAGGAATTGGGCACTGTAAGAAGGCTTAGACTAAAGCTTATAATTTATACATTGTGATACAACACACAATGGAAACATGTGTGACATGCGTCGCTCGCTCTCAATGACAAAAACAGACAAAGACAGGTTGCTTCGTCATGACTAATGGAGTAACATGGAACTCACTGCTTGGGATGAAGGCACCATATAAGCTGACAATCTTCCTCACAGGTGGCTGTGGTGGTTCACCTGCCTCTGCTGCCAAAGCCTTCAGCATCCGGCTTATGAGCTGCTCTTCCCTTTCGTTCCAGTCCTCCTCGGTTACCATTGTGGTAGACGTCTGTGCTAGCACTGGTTGCTGATACTTTCTCTGTTTCTCCTCCTTAAAGTGGTGACCCTTGTTCCGTGTGACTATGTCGTTAATTTCTTGAAACAGTCCTCTGACTGGAGGGCCTTCAGCATACTTATGGCATTTAAGAACATGGTATCTATTCTCACACCTTTCTACAAGCCACTGGAGAGCCTCACATTCACACATGATATGCTCCTCAATGGATCTGTCCCCGAGCCAGTCCCCCCAGGTAAACAGTCCTTCAATGACATCAAGTGCTGCACCATAGCTTTCCTGTCTTTCTCCGTAAACGGTTTGGAAATGGGAACAACCAGGAGAAAAGCATGAGGACCTGGTGCACACATGGAGACACTGCGCACAAGTTCTAGCTTCGTTGTGTCTGTTGACCAGCCTGGACATTCAACAATTGTAAGCTCTAACCCTGCAACATTTATGACTTAACAACAGACAGCTGATGTTTCGATTTTTCATATGGCTTAAGACCTTTGATAAATATTAGCTAGACTTATTTCCCAAAGTAAATAATTACAGGTCTTCAATAAAATTATCAAAACATATGGTTAGAATTATTCATCTGTGCTATTTCAAGAGCCTTTCAGATGGGAAAATGTATAAAATAGTAAGAATGATACTTTTAACTTTAACAAGTAATTAGACAGGCATTAACAGTAAAACATTGAATGCAGTGTGTTGCACACATTTATACTTGCTGCACTGCCATAGTGTTATACCACCTGAAATGTAATCGTTTGGATGTGCATGCTTTGTGAACTTTTTACTTTAATTTAGAAGTGACCAAGAGTAAGAATGGCTAGCACTGGTTTTATCTCCAACTCTGTAACTCTGGTAAGTTATTCTCATTACAATATTTGATTAATGTGTTTTGATTAATTTGTGAGTTCCGTTTTTTGGGGTGTAATTGAGAGACACACACACACACACACACACACACACACACACACACACACACACACACACACACACACACACACACACACACACACACACACACACACACACACACACACACACACACACACACACACACACACACACACACACACACACACACACACACACACACACACACACACACACATATTCAAAACAAAAACATACAACAAAAAACCTTTCCTGGAAAATAATAATTCATGAAGTTGTTTTCTACTACCTGACAAGTGGACACCCGTCCAGCAGGGGTCCTACTTTCTTCACCCCCTGTCTGATATGACAGTACTTAGCAAACAGCCTTTGTTTGGGGGGGAAGTGACGTCGACGTTTGTCTTTCTCCTCATTGGTCGAACGGCTGGAGTCAAAGGTTACGTATATTTGGCGCTCTCGGGGCTGGCGCGGTTTTCCAAAGAATAAGCATACAGTCAGAATAACATGGATGTTATGGCCGTTCCCGGGATAACTTGGACTATATGACCGCAACACTTTGGACGGTAACTTCATTCTATAGTGTTATTTACATGTTGGAGGTGTTTGTAAAGCTCTATGTTGTCCCTGTGCGAGGATACGGGTTGTTTGTTGTCAGGAGCGAAGTATTGACCCAGTCTGCTGCATTGAGAGGGTTTCATTGTAAGGTACTTAGCAAACAGTGCTACTGTAGCTCCATGTTTCATATTGTACATGCTTTAACCTGGCTGGCAGCAACATAACATACAACTACAACACAGCACTGAACTGTAAACGTGTTGCTGTTTAACACAAACACAGCAGGGAAGGAGAGTAAAGGACCGAGCAGAACGTTCTTTGCAGTTGCAGCATTTCCAACTTGGCAAGTTGTCATTTGTTTTGTACTGTTTGTTCTCTGACACAGGCTGTCATTTGCCACAACGCTGCTAACTGTGCTACACTAACAGAGTGCCTTTCATGCTGTATTGAGGAATTTCATGTTTTAGATTTATGTGACTGATGGAGTCAAAGAATGTATTACTTATGGCCTTAACAGGGATCACACAGAGTGACACAATGTATTCCTCATGCTTCTGGAAACACTGGAGGCAATGTTTATATGTTTTTAATTGATCTGGGCTTTATGGAGTGAAATCAGTCTGGTACTCAGGCTATCTCTGTGTTATTATTGTCTGTTTTGTATCTGTTTTTTAATATGTTCCTATTGTGTCTGAAATAAAGTGAATCTATCTATCTATCTATCTATCTATCTATCTATCTATCTATCTATCTATCTATCTATCTATCTATCACCCCAGCTCTGCTCATTTTGAAAGGATGTAATGTTTCTGAAATATCAGTATAAGCTGGTTAGGAGCTCTGCTATTATTGTCATTGAATGATTGATTTGTGCAATGTGGCTCTTGTGTCAAATGTGAAGTCGCCTGATATTTGGGCACATTGTTTTTCTAGGGTTAATATAGCCTTGGATCAAGACTATCATATAATATGTATTTTATCGATTTTGAAATACAAAAGTAAAAGTCAGACTCGATAAAATACATCTATGATAGTCTTGATCCAAGGCTTGGGTAAATATAGTATTTGATATCTAATAATGCTCCCGTTATGTGTGCTGATGTTAGCCAGACAAAATCATTCTTATTGTTTTAAATGATTGACTTATCTTTCCTCACCAGGTCTGTTAAAAGTATGGCAGGTGTTGTGGCGATGGCATCTGGGATTGAGGACTTTGAGTCTCAGGTATGTTTATAAGTTACTTTATTATGAATTGTGTGGAATGCAATGCACCTGCCCCACTTTTGGCTGCAAGATATAATTATAAATCTAACCTCAGAAATCCAGGGAAGATGCCAATCTAAAATGTAAGTGGCAGAGTCTGTGGTGTTTCTCTTCTCTATAATGTCTGTCTATATTGATGCTTTTGTTTTTGAACACCTACAAAAGCACATTAGCCAAAAATAGCAGATCTACAAGCTCACAACGCCTCGCAGCGTGAGCTTGTAGATCTGCTATTGTAGATCTGCTATTTTTAGATTTACTCATTACTACTTAGTTAATACCCTTGTATCATAACCTTCATTACCTTAGTTATAAATGTATTATACCTCGATATGTTGAACATTGTTAGTAATAGTCTGGCAGAATTTGCCATACCAACATTTCACTGCTTGAATGAGCACGTGACAAATAAAACCTCTTGAATCTTGCAAAGTGGCCCAACTATCATGAATTGTGAGTCTTCATTTCCCCCAGCTGTAGTCTGAAGACTCACCTCACCCCCCAGCACGTCACTCTTCCTATATGCCTTCTTGCCATCTTTTCTTTAGATTGATGCTAGTCTGCTTGTTTGCATTTTTGGGGTTTTCCTTGTTAAGAATGTGATAGAGATATCATGCTATTTAGACAGCACTATCTGCTATCTCTGCACTGCATTTATGTGATTATTTACCTAGCTGTGCATTGACTAGAGCTCATGCTTACTGTTTATTCCAATCTCACACTTGTAAGTTGCTCTGGATAAGAGCGTCTTCAAAGTGGCTACATTTTTAGCGGCGCTAGCCGCTCTATACCTGGCTTTTGCGTCAACGTTCTGATTGGTCAGACACGTCAACAAAGTGATTGGTCAAGCTTCACGTGACACGTGGCTATAAACACATTATAGACAAAGAAAACAAAATGTATCAAAGGCGCCGCTACCTTCACACAGGTGTGATTTTTAAATTGTAAATTGTTCATATTTGTATTTGACATTCTTTTCTGCTATCTCCACAGCCTTGTAAGAAATCACGCAAAGATGGCGGCAGTCCTGTTGTCAAGACGATCACAAACTATTTCTCACCTGTCCCCAAGCCTGTGGAGAAGCCTTTCTCTCCGCCCCGCTCCAACAACATCATGGACTACTTCAGCCGAAAGACTCCGTCATCCACAGAGAAGACCACTACGCCAGAGAAGTCCAAGGAGAACTGTCAAAAGCCTACGGAAAAACCTGCCACTCAAGCGGAACGTGTTAAAAAGCCTGGCAAGGCCGCCCAGAAGCAAGGAAGGAAGCGTAGCAAGGCTGCCAGGAGACTTCAGGATTCTGAGACTGTTGGCTGCAACGAGGAGAACAACTGTCTGGTTATAGAGGACTCCGAGGAATCAGGAGGAGATGGCCCAGACTTGGCAGGACAGTCGGTCAGCACCCGTGGCATCCTGGGTAGCGACACGGCAGCTCTGCTCGCCCAGCTCAGTGCTGAGGCTTGTGTGGGACACACCAGCTCGCGGGGGAAGAATGCTCAGAGTGTCGGCATCGAGAAGGTCAAAAAAGACGAACAACATGAACAATCTCAAAGTAAGGACCACGTGAAACTCGAGTCGAAATTGAACTGTAATGGTGTATCACCTGTTGCACCTTCAAAAGATAAGTTAAAAGCGACCAAGCGTGCTGTGACAAAACGCAGCAGAAAGCATCAACAGGAGGATCCGCCACCAGAGGCGGAGGTGACAGAGACGGAGCAGTCTTTATGTAATGTTAGCATGGAGGTCAATATGGGCGATGCCTCTCAGCTAAATGGCAGCACAGTCACCGTCTCCTTTGAGGATTTCCTGCAGAGCCAGGGGGAGGAAGAGAAAGAGGACAAAGGAAAAGAGGAGAGTAACGTTTCACCAGAGGAGCTGGAGATGAAGCAGTTGGGTGTTTGTAAAGCTGATGGACAGGAAGGCTCTGGGACACCGTCATCTCTTCAGCAGGTCTCGCCTCGTACCCTCACTATTCAGGCCGAAGTCCACGTTGTCTCGCCCAAACACGAGCCAATCAAGCCTGCAGGAAAGATGGCCTCTATGTTCAGCAGGAGAAAAGGGTCTATAAGCCCAACTCGGGTCGAGTCATCTCCTCAGATTGAGAGCAACGATGAGCCCCCCGCTGCCGCCCTACCAGTCAAACGGAAATCCAACGTGGTTATCCTAGAGGAAGACCTGGAGCTTGCAGAGCTCAGTCAGCTTGCAGAGGTCGACAGTCAGTCCACCACGGCCAAATGTAGTCAGGCTGAGAGGAAGCAATTCATGTCCGCCTTTAAGCAGCCCAGCGTAGAAGGGGCCGCCAAAGCCAAACCTGGGAAGGGACAAAGCAAGCAGAAGCAGCCTGCAGAGGAGACCACCGAGGCTGTTGAAAAGGAGGATGATGAGGATGTCATAAGTGTGCCCTCAGTTGAGCAGTCCCCTGTTTCTGGTCCAGAGAAGAAGGGAGCTAAAAACAAAGCGTTGAGAAAGGGGAAGAGGAGGCGCCAAAAAGATGAAGAGACACTGACAGACCCTGCATCTCCTGTTGCGTCTGCAGTACCTGTTGCCCTGAACGAGCAGGCTGGTGATAAAGAGACAGAGCTGGCGAGCCCTTCAACTCCCTCCAGCAAAGCTGTGAGGAGAAGGAGACCCAGAAGAGAGGCGTCCCTCAGAGAAGCACCTCAGGCCAAGACATCCACCCCGTCCCCTGCCTGTAAGACCAAAAGGAGCAAGGAGAGAACAAAGAATGCTGCATCATCCCAAGACAGCCCTGTCCAGATGTCTACTCCAAAAACACCCAGGTCCAGGTTCAAGGCTGAGATGGTCTGCCCGGCTGATGATCAATGCAGCCCTATCAGGTGAGAATGTCATGATTTAGAGCAGCGGAGCTCAACCTATTCTGGATCAGTGCCCACTTGAAAACCTCGAAAGCATCCATGACCTCAGAGCATTGTTCATAATCAATTGATTATGTTCAGCATCACAATGAAAACAAAATCTCCAAGGTTTTAAAGAAAAGAATACCATGTCATCTTTTTTTTACATAAATGTTTTAATTTTAATGTTATATTATCATTAAAATATTAGTGTTTTGCCAATTATTTGGGGCCCACTTCCAATATGCCCTCACGGCCCTCCTGTGGGCCATGCCCCCCAGGTTGGGAAACACAGATCTAGAGCCATTAATATAGTTGAATAGCATTTCCAGTGTTGGTGTGTGTCAATGTTCCAATAAGCCTCCGTTTACTTTTCCTTAGAATGAAATTCACCAGAGTCCTTCGAAATAGATCTGTGTCAGAAGGTGGAAGTGACGTTGAAATACTCAGTCCATTAGCTACTAAGGTAAGGATTTATTTAATACTGCAGGTGACCTCTTTAATTCAGTGCAAATGTTATCTTTCTCAATACATTATACATCTGTATTTATAACAACTTCTCCCTCTTCCAGACATCGGAAGCCTCTAAGAGGAGAAAACGGGCCAAGAAGTTGGTGGAGAAGGCCAAAGTGATTCAGCAGGGTAAAGAATCCACTGCCAAGGATACCAGCAGCTTACGTCGGTCCTCGCGTGCTCAGGTGTCGACCAAGAAGATCTACCACGATGACGAGGTACTAGACGGCACACGCAGTATTGTGTTTTTGTTCTGTTTCTTTTTCATTTGTTTGTTTTTTGCTGTAATTATTTCTGTTCATGTAAAGCACTTTGTGAGTCCTCTCTGTGAAATGTGCTATCCCAGCAAGCACAATGACGCCATGATGACGTTATGATGACGCCCGGTCATCACCCCGGTGACGTTCAGGACTAGGTCAGATCACAGCCCATATGGGGATGATCTTTACGTCATTTACAGGACGTCATCACCGGGACATCATATGGACATTTGGACAGCAATTTTGGGTGATGAGAATGTGTTTAGATGACGTCCTGGAAGTGACGTTTTTGTGGTCAGGATTAATTTTGGTTGAAATCAGGTGATATTCTGGGCCAGATCTGACTTGTCTTGGTTTGACTTGATCTAGCCCCAATCGAGACGTCACTGATTGGTCCGGGTCCTGACTGTGCTTGCTGGGATACAAATAAAATTGACTTACTTACTTACTTACAGTATAATCCACAATTTAAACTTTAACCACAGCTGTGTAAGTCTTAGAAATAACATACTAGTGTACTGTGCAACATGACATATAACATTCATAATCTCGACTTCAAGATGCAAATGAAACCAGTACATTTGCATCAGTCTGCTTGCTGCCTGTTTTCCAATCTCATTGCTAATGAGATGGTTTTGTTTCGTCAGAATTCACTCATTTGCATGGAGGACGACTCTACTCCTAAGATAACACCGGAGAAGAGTAAATCCCAGAAAAGGATGCGCAGCATGAATGACGTCCTGGGGAAACCTGCACCTGTCAGCAAGGACACCAAGCCCGCCACAGGTAGCCTTTCAGTCCACCTCACATTTAGTATTCAACATTTCATTACAGTTCGGGGGCAGCGGTGGCCTAAAGGTCAGAGGAGTGCCTTCGTTGCCGGTTCGATTCTCCACCCGAAAATCTGGGTGGGGAAGTGAATTGTCACCACTCCTCCAACACTGCTGAAGTGCCCTTGAGCAAGGCACTGAACCCCCAACTGCTCCAGTGGAGCTGCTTAGTGGCCAACAGTATAAGACTGTGGTTGTACTAGTCAGCTCCCAGGTTTAGTATGTGTGTCTGTCTGTGTGTTTCTACGTGCAGGGCATTTCTGAAAATGAGCACTTCTACTCAGCTACAGGGTAAAGAAAAAGAAAAAGAAAAGAAAAAAGGAAGGCGTTGCTAACCAGACTTTCATTCTTCCATTAGGCTCCAAAGTGGCCCCGCTGTTCCAAGGGAAGAAGCCACCGAAGCCGTCTGCGGTAGTGTCCATCTTTGACGACAGCAGCCACGAGGGCTCTGACAACTCACAGGACGGCGAGCAGTTCAGAGCGCGCAGGGAGTTCCTGAAGAGCGGCCTGCCCGAGTCTTTCAAGAAGCAGATGGCGAAGACCATCGCCACCAAGGAGGCCTACTCCCTGTCCTGCTCCTACTTCCAGCCAGTTGTGCACGTGCTGCAACCGCCAAAAGGTTGGCCATTCAACGGCACTTGCAACCGAGTGTCCCTATTTTGGGCATTTCATATGCAAAGATATAAAGAATATATTTCTAAAAATAGCACCAAAAAAAGTGGGTGAAGTATAAAATAGGGCGAAGTAGAAATTAGGACTACTGGTTAACAGGTGGATACATAATTTCATAATCATTCTGAAAATGGGGGCGGTAGCTGAATGGATAATAATGATACGTCAACCACATAGTGCAACTGTAACATCGGCAGTTTGATTCTGACCGAAGACCTGTGTAGCATCTATTGCAGTTTGTCATTCCCCTTCTCTGCCTTCAATTAGCCGTCTCTACTATCGTATCAAAATAAAAACAATGACTGCCCTAAATAAATCATCAATTATGAAAAACTGTTAAAATGATTTTGCTGGTTGATCATCATTTGTGTTCTGCTTCCTTCAGACTGCTCTCTGTGGAATCTTCTGTGGCCTGAGTCTTCTCTCCTACGCCACCTGAAGGAGCTTTGGTGTCTTCTAGTAACCCGTCCACTCCCATCTCTGCCACCTCTCTCGTCCTGCTGGAAGACGGAACCAGCCTCCAGAGCAGTGTGTGAAAGGGTAGGAGCAAATGCCTTGTTCTATGAGTCGTGTTTCTTTAACCCATTAAGACCTGAGGCCGATTCTACAAATGCCTTCTAAACCAGTGGTTTCCAAACTTTTTTGTAATTAAAAAATATTCAACATTTTTCAAACGCTTTCAAGATTGTTCAAAAACTTTCAAAAAATAGCAGATGTACAAGCTCGCAGTGCGCTGTGATATTGTAGATCTGCTATTTTTGACTAGCCAACGCTAAAATAAAAAATGACATAGATTCCCGGTTTTAATGGGTTAAATAATATTTAACTTTATCTGGCTTTTATCAGGTTTCTTCTGGCTGGAGAGCAGAGTTCTCGGAGTGTGTCCGTCAGCTCCTGATGGAGGAAGTCAGAGCATCTAACCCTCCGTTCCCTGTTCAGAGCTTCTTCACTCGCTTCCTGAAGAGGCACAGCGACCACCTTCAGCTCTGCACAGCTTCAGGTCAGAATGACGAGGATAGACGTTAGTCCAGCTTCTGTTGAATTTAGCTTCACTTCGTTCCCTCTTGGAATCTCAGTATAGCAGTACGGTTTAGATTGTTAAATAGAAAATGGCTGACAAAGTTCTAAACTTTAGAACTTTGTCAGCCATTTAACAATGTTTTCCCTAGATCCATTCAGTGAGCAGTCAGCCAACAAAATAGCTAAAATTTGTTTGCTCCGAAAATAGCTTCTGTGTGACACGGTGTGAGCTTGTACTGTGATCGGCTATTTTTGCTGTGAGACACCGGCGCACAACTAAGTATGAAACAGGCGTAATAACTACTCTGTTATGTTTTAGATCTTAATTGCAGACCCTGGTTACAGATTGAGGGTTTCCATTGAATTCAACTGCAGACTATTATTATAGCTATTGTTGTTATTGTAGTTGGTACTATTGTTGTGCTGCTCTTATTGTCGTTGTGTTGTTATCTCTCCCTCCCCTCTCCATCTCTCACTCCGTCTGTCTCTTTCCCTCTCTCTCTCTCTCTTCCTCCTAACACGGTCAAGGTAGATGGCCCTCCCACCTTAGGGCCTGGTTCTGCTCGAGGTTTCTTTCCGTTAAAGGGGAACCTTTTCTTGACACTGTCACCAAATGCTTGCTCACGGGGGAAAGCATTGGGTCTCTTCTCAAAGGGTCTTGAGGCAACCTGTGATATGACCCTATAACAACATGGAATCAATTGAATTGCTTTAGCTATTAGTCTGAACCGTGCTGATCTTTATGTGGTTCAGAACCAGAGGCAGTGGTCAGCGTCGCCCCAGTCCAGCCAAAAGGAGGGAAGCGGAAGAGGCTCAACGAAGGTGAAACGACAGGCAAAGTGGCTAAGAAGCGGAGATCCAGCCGATCGGAGGAGGAGCAGCAGGCCTCGACGCCTGAACCAGAGCAGTGTAAGAGGAGGGGTCGTATGAGCCGGGTCCAGAGGCTTCAGATGGAGGAGAAGGAGGAAGAAGAGAAACCATCCACTCCGCTCTCCCCCCTGGATGACTCTGTAATTGTGCTTGATTCCTCGCCTGTGGGAGGGAGCACAGGGAAAGAAGGTGAGCTAAAAAAAAAACAATCAGCACACTAAAGGTGCTGTCATCTGCCATAGCACCTGGGATGGTGATGTTGGGATGTTACATGAAACTTAACAACTTAAGTCCTATATACTTTTTACCGAAAATACCCGTTCTACATGCTCAAGCTTGTATTATACTTATATTATTTTGCTACCCAGCGCCTGCTAAATATTATTAATGTTCAAGGTGGTCTTTATTGTTAAAGGCTATGTACAGGTCATAAGAGTAAAAATTACTTTTGCTCAGTAGCAGCAGCAGTACACCAATTTTGCCAGAAGAGGGCAATGTAACTCCACACATACCTGTTATCTCACTTTCTACCCAATGTACCTCTTGGAGATTTTCAGTTAGTATCGACATGACATTTTCTGTGTGATAACGCTGCGTTGTTCATTTAGCGGGCGTGAAGGACGATGTGCTTTGGACTGAGAAGTATCATCCGCAGCACTCCAGTGACATCATAGGAAACACCGCCTCAGTTAGGAGGCTTCACAGGTAAGTGAATGTCTGCTCCGATATCACTGTAAAGTGTAGGACCCAAAATTTGAGCAACTCCAGTCCTATATTTTTGAAGCGAACATTTTGAACTCAAATCGTAGCTTCTGGGGGTCCCTGGAACAAAATATTTTGAGATGGGGGTCCACGGCCAAATACATATTATTTCCTTATACATATTATTTCCTACGTTTGTCCTTGACATGAAAACGTTTGTGCACCACTGATATAACAATTTGCACAACATGCATTTGTAGAATCGGGAACAGGTCTTAATGGGTTAAAGCAACTGACATTGCCATACATTGAGCCCCTAACTCTCACTAATGGGATTAAAATAATAAAAGAGAAAATTACACTGAAGGTTTAACACACACTGCCGCAGAAGCTTTAACGTAAAATAAAGGAATCAACAAAGTGAAAGCTAGAGGACATTTAAATTGGTCTATTGGTGGTGCTAAAGGAAAGGCCATGGCAATCCAGCTAAGTAGTGTTTCAGATAACTTTTTTTGGGACCAAAGTGTTGGAAAGACAGACAGACATTTCCTTCTTTATATCCCTCCTGCTTGCGGGGCTAAAGCGCCTCTGAACACATTTAGAAGTTCCCGCCAATGTGATGGTGCATTAATAACTCTAATGTGTCCCGTTTTAACAGTTGGTTAAAGGAATGGAAACTCCGTGCCGACCGAGAAGAAAGAAAGAAACAGAAGGACAAGAAACCAGAGGACGGCGGCAATGGTAAGAATTCTCTGCATTAGTTAACTTGGTCTCCTCACATGAACGATTTTGATACAATCATTGAGGGTGGGGGGGTGTATGTTTGACCATAAATAGTTAAAGTGTAGCACATTTTCACAAATGTTTAAAATTAGTGAAAATAGCCGATCTACAAGCTCACAGCATGTTGTGATGTAATGCGTTGTGAGCTTGTAAATTGGCTATTTTCAATTTTTTTGCATGACATTGAAGTTGATTTAGTTGATTATTAAAAAAAAAAGAAATTGTCATGTTGATTCGTTGAAAAAGATGATCGATTATTCGATTAATTGGAAAGTATTCCATAGAATAATCGCTAAGAAAAGAATGGATAGTTTCTGCCCTGCTGTAGGTGCAGTCCATGTATGCTCAGCCCTACTTAAGGTGTAGTCCATGTATGCTCAGCCCTACTGAAGGTGTAGTCCATGTATGCTCAGCCCTACTGAAGGTGTAGTCCATGTATGCTCAGCCCTTCTGAAGGTGCAGTCCATGTATACTCAGCCCTACTGTAGGTGTAGTCCATGTAAACTCAGCCCTACTGAAGGTGTAGTCCATGTATGCTCAGCCCTACTGAAGGTGTAGTCCATGTATGCTCAGCCCTTCCTTTGTGTCCAGATTCTGACTGGGACGGCGGAGAGGAGGGAGAGGACATGATGACGTGCAACACGCTGCTCATCACTGGACCCACTGGAGTCGGCAAGACGGCTGCCGTGTACGCCTGCGCCCAGGAGCTGGGCTTCAAGGTACATCATAACCCATTCATCGGTTTATTTATTCCAGTGGCTCTCAAACGTTTTAATTTCAAGGACCCTCAGTTTTGTATGCATTAGGCTACAGACGGCCATAACTCTAGAAAGTTCTACACATATTTGGTTCCATTTGTTTACTCTTGGAGTCACAGACCTTTCACGGTCCATTTGGTATAATTATTCAGCTGGGGACCCCCTGGAACTCCGTTATGGACCCTTGGGGGATTATAGTTAAGTTAAGTTAAGTTGAATACATAAAAGGATAGAAAAGAAAGAATGTGGGGGGAAAAGGGAGGGGGAACAATCGGATGAAGGTGAAAACCATGCATCCAAGAAACAAACAATAAAGCACGCACATCCACTCACTAAAAACCAGGTGCTGTGCTGAGGTCATAATCCAAAGAGAATAAAGTCTGCACACTGTATCAGACTTATAAAGCCGGTAGGCTCGAAACGTCAGGTCCAATGATGGTGTAAAAGGAACCGATACATCTTTTATTTTTGGAGCATGACTCAGTGTGCAGACTTGATTCTCTTTGAAATGCTTGCATCCATCATGGGTTCTCAATCCAAAGAGGTTTTATTGGCATGAGTAGCTGATAGCAGCATGTTCTCTCTTTCTCTGCTCAGGTGTTTGAGGTGAACTCCTCGTCCCAGCGGAGCGGTCGCCTAATCCTGTCCCAGCTGAAGGAAGCCACCCAGTCCCACCAGGTGGACATCCAGGGGGCCAGCGCCTACAAACCCACCTACTTCAACAGCTACGCTGTCAGCAGCAGTGCCGGCTCGGCCAGGCTCGGCTCCTCTCCCAGTACGTTGCTGTTATTATTATTACTTTTACTATTATTATTCATATTCATCTTGAGATTATTATCCTCCTCTGATAATATTACTTTATTTAACCCATTAAGACCGAAGGCCGATTGTAAAAATGTCTTCTAAATCCTAACAGTTTTCTGAAAAACTTTGTTGCTATATCAGTGTTGCTCAAACTTTTTCAGGTCAAGGGCCCCCAAAATTTACCGTATATATATATATATATATTTGTCCGCCAACCCCCATCTCAAAATATTTTGTTCCAGGGACCCCCAAAAGCAAATATTTGAATTAAAAATGTTCGCTTTAAATATATATATATTTGCACACATTTTCAAAATGTTTCAAAATTAGCAGATCTACAAGCTGAGCTTGTATATCTGCTATTTTTGAATAGCAGAAGAATACAATGACACAGATGCTTTCCCGGATTGAATGGGCTAAAGGCATTCTTGCTTCACTGGACAGACTCTTATGTTAATTTTGCCAAAGTGGTTGAATCTGTATCCGGTCATAACAGATGATCCTTAAAGGATAGAGACATAATATGATCTTAATTAATAACGTAATCTTTCTCTTTCCATCCTCCAGGGAAGGTGAACTCTCCTCGCAGGGTGGTCTCCTCTCCCAGGAAAGCCCCCCAGTCCCCCAGAGGTGCCAAGAGAGGAAATCTGGCCCCCACCACCTTGGCAAACTTCTTCAAAGTTGGACAGCCAGTCACCAAGGAGCCTGCTAACACAGAAAAGACTAAGAAAACGGGTATTGTAATTAATTATATAAATATATAATCTAATCAAAATTGTGTCAACATTATTTTGAAAAATAAACTGTTTATTTGAACTTCTGGATGTATTTGGAGTCAACATTGAACATTCTATTAATCAGTAATAATGTCTTATGGACATTTTTGTTGGCTAGTTAGTTAGGTAGCAGTCTAACAGCTGTTTCACTGATAGTTTGCTGTTCCCCAGGGCAACGGTTACAACCAGGAAGTTTACAAAGGAAGTTATTGTTTACTGCCTGAATTGGTCTGTAAGTGTAACAGTAATGTTGTTAAAGGTAAATGTATCTTCTATTTCCTCACACACAGTCCCTCCCAAGAAACCATTAAAAGAGAAGGAGACAGCCAGTAAGTCTAAAGAGCCTGCTGTCAAACCCCCCGCGACCACCGCTAAACCCACTGGCACCGCTAAGGCCACGCCCACCGAAGAGCAAAGCAAGAAGACCGCCACCTCTCTGATTCTGTTCGAGGAAGTGGACGTCATCTTCGACGACGACTCTGGGTTCCTGGCGGCCATCAAGACCTTTATGACCACCACCAAGAGACCGGTCATCCTCACCACCAGCGGTCAGTTTTAGCCCATGCAGTCTTGACAGCGTTGGTCGTATGGATACAATAGACCAGGGGTCTTCAACAGGGGGTCCGGGACCCCTAGGGGGTCCTCAGAGTTACTACAGGGGGTCCGCCAAATCTTTGTATGATATGATTTTTTTTTTACCTTAACCACTTGAACCCTAGCATCCATTTTCTAAGGAGAACTTTACCAAAAAATAGCAGATCTACAAGCTCACAACGCCTCGCAGCGCGAGGCGTTGTGAGCTTGTAGATCGGCTATTTTTTGGCAAAGAGGTGTTTGGTGTAGAGGGAAAAAAGAGCAGACCATGTAAACAAAACAAAAAAAATCTGAAACACAATTTCATACAATATAGAGTAGGGGTTTCCTGCTTTATCTCTCTCTCAGCTAGGGGGTCCTTGGCCTGAAAACGTTGAAGACCCCTGCAATAGATGACCTTGTTTATTGGCTCTTGACTTACGCCAGATGTTTTGTTGCTTTTAGATCCGAACTTCAGCACCATGTTTGACGGCTTCCTCGAAGAGATCCATTTCAAAGCGCCCTCAGTGGTGAGTGAACCTCATAAACTTGTAAATCACATCTTCACTTTCCCCACATCGGTATCATGAATGAATGCCACTGTGAACCTATTTTATACTTTGTCATCCGACGGTGTCACTTGAAAAAAGCCAATTGTCAAGCTCACAGCTTCGTATATCGATGTGCCCAAAATACAGACGTCACGTTGAAAGTGGTTAATTTGTGTGATAATAGTGCTGCTGCTGACCAATTCTCTCTCACCGTGGTCCAGGTGAATGTGGGCAGCTACCTGCAGCTGCTGTGTCTGGCCGAGGGCACGCGGACAGATCCCCAGGACGTGCGCAATCTGCTCACGCTCAACGGCTGTGACATCAGACAGAGCCTGCTGCAGCTGCAGTTCTGGACACGCAGTGCTGGCGGGCGCCACATAACCAGGCCACCAGCCCGCACGGACAACTCAGGTAAGAAGACGGGGCTTGAGGGAGCTTTGTACCCTTGAAGGGAATTCTAATAAAGGGAGAAAAACTAGAATAGACCACATTGGAATGTTTGTAAACAAACGTGTAGAGCGGTATTTCCGGGTAGAATATGGATATTTACACAATATAAAATAAAGTCCCCAGAACATTAGCTATGTCTAGTTTGATATTTAGAACAAAATAGTATATTTTTTATATTCAATAACAATATCATTAAGTGTCCTGTTCTTCCAGATATAATGTTAATTATAGTTAATACTGCTCCAATGCGATGCTGTTGCCGGAAATAACTTTTTGCTTGTGGTGGTGATGTCATGATGATTTGGTCTTTACAAACATATGTACAGTACACATGTTTTAAATTAATGAGTCTCACTTTGCTTGTTTCCTGGCCTTTAAAATCAGACACGAATGCAGAAGTGAAGCCTGAGGATCCTGCAGTGGAAGCAGCCATGTCCACGCTGCCTCCCTGTGAGAGCGGCTGCACAGAGAGCATGCTGGGCCTGCTGAATATCGAACCTGACAGAGACATACAGCAGCTGCTCAAGGTGAGGTCTTATTTTTTTTGCGTTTTACCCCGTTTTCTCCCCATTATAGTTTAATTAATTCCTCCCCACACACATTTCTGTGTTGTCACTGCTGTTGTATCCTACTGACTCACCTGCCAGTGAGGAGCCCACACCCGGAGGACGTAGAGCCTTGCTTGGTTCTACTCCTCCCGCTCAACACCTCCCTGCTGACAGGTGCCGCCCCCAGCCCGTAGGAATACATGCAATACATAAATGCACCCTCCCTGCCCCTGGCTTCCCTCCCTTGAACACGGGCCAATTGTGTTCGTATAGACGCTCCACAAAGCCGGATGCACCACGATGGATTCAAACCCACAACCTCCGAGGTGGTGGCCATCCGAGCACCCTGCAAATGACAAATTACTCATTTATTCTGCCAGTGTAGACTAGAGAGACAGGAAATTGAGCAAGGGCAGAGAAGGAAAGACAATGCAACACCGGTCTTCAGTCGTAATCAAACATGGAGCGTTGCGATTACGATGTTGACACAGTATCCGGCAGCTCCAGTGATGAACCCGAGATATCAAGTAGTTATTGTGTAAGAACGTAAATGTTGTGTTTAAGCCTCCTAGTATTCTTTTTTAATGTTTTTGTATAAGTGACTTTACAAACAAATGTCTACTCTATTCTAATTCTAATGATGTTTTGCATCCACAGAGTCAGTGTTCAGACGAGGCGTCTCTTTGCTGTGATTTGCTAATGGACAGTAAACGGAGGACGGTAGATCTGCTCCGCTCCAACATGGAGACCCTTCTGCCCCTACCCCTGTCACAGCTCACCCCCCGCACCCATGCACCACAGCAATCGGTATCTACCACTCAGGACCAGGCTACGGTCTCTAGCACTCAAGACCAGGCTACGGTCTCTACCACTCAAGACCAGGCTACGGTCTGTACCACTCAAGACCAGGCTAGCGTCGAGCCGCAAGAGTTGGACCCACCGTCCCGCGCCAGGCTACTGCAGGCGTCGGAGTCCTCCGGCAGTTTGGACGAAGCAAGTCCGGTCAAATTGTCCAACAGGATGAAGAACAAGAGACATCAGCACTGTCTGCAAAAACGGGACAGGCTGGACTCAGACTCAGACTCCGAGGACGGCTTCCTCTCTTTGTGCCGTAAACCGCAGGGCGCCCCTCAGACAGAACAGTCATCCGAAGAGCCGCCCGTTCCAGACGTGAGCGACACACAATCGGCTCCGGTGAAGAAGGCTCCGGTGAAGAGGGTGCCGCTAACCCCTGATCAGAAGAGGAAGGCTGTCCCAATCTCCTGCTGTCTGGGCTCCATTGCCGAATTCTTAGACCACATGTCCTACCTCGACTCCTCCCTGTCCCGCCACACGCTGGAGGCCGTCGAGGCTCACAGAAGGATGCTCGGCCTCCCGGCCTGTGCTGAAGTGAAGGCCGGAATGACGGATGAGCCCAGGGTGGAGATTAACAGCTGGGTGGAAGGAGAGCGGGCGCTAGAGATCCAGGCTGCTGTGGAAGCCCTGAGCTTCCGGAGGTGCCAAAGCGGGGTGGCGGAGGCGTGGAGGGAAGCCCAGGAGCTAGAAGGGGAGCTTGGGAAGGAGGCTGCAGCAGAGTTCACACTGCCCGTGGCTCCACACCGAGAGGGCTTCAGCCTCACTCAGGACAGCCCTTGTCAACCCATGTGAGCGTTTCTTATTTATTTATTCGCACACTAAAAAAGTGCGGATTTCTTTGCTTGTAGGTTGGCTATTTTTGGCGACGATACTTTTATGTAAGATGAAAAAAGGTGGGGGACTCATGTCAACTAAGTGTATATATACGGGTAAAGTGGATAAGCCATAAAGTGAAGGTTGGGGGGACTTTTTCTTCCAACTAAGGAATGTAACTTGCAATAGCGTAATATTGCAATAGTAACAGAAGGTTGGTATTTTTCGGACCACCGAAACGACATTGAAGATTTATTTCCAGAAAAACAAACACTTAATTCCTTCCTCTTCTTAATCTGATCGGCGCAGTCATCATGTTTAAGGGGACATATGGGATTAGAAATGTGTATCCAACTTTACCTTAGATGAGTAACGATGAATATAGCTTAACCAGTTGAACCACAGATTGGCCAGTCTTAACCAAGAGGTGTTGGCTGTTCTGTGTTCCTTCCAGCAAGCTCCAGAAGAGGAGGGAGCTGATGGAATGCCTGCTTTCCAGAGGAGCGTTCGGTACTCTGGGCAACAGGCCTGCCGCAGCAGTGGAGTACCTACCCATCCTACGCACCATATGCAAATCGGAACAACAGAAAGAACAGGACAAAGTGAAACGGAGGTGAGCAGCACACAGAAACCACTTCTTATGGGGTTATGCAGAGGTAACATGTTGTGTTTCACTGCGGGGAGGATGTGGCCACATCTTCTTTCTTAGCCACATTGTCTTTCTTAAGAGGATGTGTGTCATTGGCATATGTGAATAATACTGTTCGCTTGCAAAATATGTTAAAGTGCAACAGTGATTTTGCAGGGCATGCAAAATCCCCCGTGCCAGTGTTGACGTTTCTACTATTGAGTTACGTATAATGGAAAGCCCCTTTGGCCTTCATGCAATACCTAATCTCAACCAATAGTGGTCCTACTTGGCCACAGGTAGACCAACAACCACTGAAGTTGTATTAACATTCTCTACCATACAGATTGGTCAAAATAATGTTTGCCACACACACACACACACACACACACACACACACACACACACACAGACACAGACACAGACACAGTTAGTGATTGCAGCTTTAAAGGATTTTAAATGACACGAAATGATGAACATTTTCTGTTCCTGCAGGTTCCTCCACTACCTGGATGGCATCCACCTGGGTCTCCCCAAGAGCACAGTCCAGCTCCTGGCTGAGGACTTCCCCTGAACCGGACAGACTTAACAGCGATGTCTTTATAGTCATACAGAAACCTTAAAGGGATATTTCACTTTCAAAAAAACTTTTGGTCATTTTATCGTCTACTCAGGCTTTTGTGAGCCCCCCAGACCAAAAGTTTTTTTGAAAGTGAAATATCCCTTTAAGTGAGACTTGGCCTTTCTGTGTCCTGTGTTTGAGGGTCCTTATAAACAAACCTCTTGAACTGGCATAAAGAACATTTTTTACAGCCCTTGAGAGAAGTTTTGTGTGTGTGTGTGTGTGTGTGTGTGTGTGTGTGTGTGTGTGTGTGTGTGTGTGTGTGTGTGTGTGTGTGTGTGTGTGTGTGTGTGTGTGTGTGTGTGTGTGTGTGTGTGTGTGTGTGTGTGTGTGTGTGTGTGTGTGTGTGTGTGTGTGTGTGTGTGTGTGTGTGTGTGTGTGTGTGTGTGTGGGCGGGCGGGCGGGCGGGCGGGCGGTGGAGTATAATGGATGAAAGATCGTGGATCTATAAGCTCACAATGCATCGTGATGCTTTGTGAGCTTGTAGATCTATTTGTCATGCAACAAAGTACAGTATATACAGTAGACCTTAAGTGGTCCATAGGCAAACAGCCATGGGTACACTCAATGTTTGGTTTTTATTCTGTTCCCTATGATAACACCTCTTTTTGATACAATCTTTCTGGTGCTTTGATATATTGCTGTAATTATTACTGCTTCATATAAGTTTGTAATATAAAATGGTATACGTGTATTGTAAAATAATTTTAAGTGTAGTGGGATTTGTAGCTACATTTTTCTATTTGCTTTGCGGTGAGCAAAGCATTTTTATAAATAGTAATTGCTTTTGGAGAGAAAATGTGTATCGTTAATGACACTTGTAACCTGTAAAATACACTTTGATTTTAATTTTGTACACACTTTCAGAGTGTCCTTAAGGATCTCTGTTCTAAAAACGAATTAATAAAAAGCACCAAAAGCAGGCACAGCTTTTGAAAATAATTTCCTGTTCCACAATGTACACTTTTTTTTTGTTCATAAAACACTGCCACATTAATTACAGCGGGATTTAGTTTTTTTTTTCTTTTCCCTAAATAAAGGTTTGTCACAAAAAGGTTTTCATTATACGTTTTGTGTGTTTTTGAGAGGTGCATTAAAATCAGTGTTAATTTAGCCACAACTCAGGATTGTATTGATTATAATATTTAATAATAGACAAATACACAATAGGCCTATATTACAATATACAATATGAACTATAATAAGAAATTAAGTTACAATAATATATACCAATGAGTTTTTAGGGAGTAGCATCTACAAGCTCACAACGCCTCGGCATTGTGAGCTTGTAGATCTGCTATTTTTGGCAAAAGTTCTCCTCAGAAAAAGGATGCTAAGTGGTTAAAGTAAAAAAAAAATCATATCACAAAGATTTGGCGGACCCCCTGTAGTAACTCTGAGGACCCCCTAGGGGTCCCGGACCCCCTGTTGAAGACCCCTGGTTTAGTTCATAGACTGTGTGGATCCATCCAGCAGACAGAGAGGCGAACGCGGTCACGGCAGTGGGAGGTCACAGTGTGTGACACTGTGACAGTCAGATGTGGGGACATAGCCTACTGTAAACCCTCGATCTGTCACAAGTTCCACTTTTGATCATAACGACGACCAGGGTTATTTACGTGCAGTGTCACCCATTCTTTTTGGACACGCACGCTTGTATTTTTGCCTCTATAGTGAAATGTGCGACCACCATGGTGACGATTTCCTGGAATATTCATCATCATCATCAGAGAAGAGGATACATTTGTAGATAAAGAACAATGGCAAACAGGGAGCGAAACAAAAAGATTCTGCTGGAACTGGTCAAACATGCGGACAATAGTCGATGTGCAGACTGTTGCGCGTCTGGTAAGAGTTCACTGGATTTTATATTTATCGAGAGCTAGAGACTATTTATTCAAGCTTGAAACAAGAGTGCAGCACTTGGCTACTACTGCGATGTGTAACTAAAAGTAAACTAAGTAAAATTTTGAGGGATTTCTTACTTTACTGGAGTATTTCCAGTTTTCAGTACTTTTACTTCTACTACATGGCAGACGCAAATATTGTAGCCTACTTTTACTCCGCCACAACAATTATTCGAAAACTTTAGTTATTATTTAGCCTACTTTGTAGATTTGAATTATTATTACAAAACATACATTAACCACTTCAGCCCTGCCCTATACATTTCTACAAGCTCACAATGTGTCGCAGCTATTTTCAAATGATTTTATACATGATTTTAAAACATGAAATGGAAGATTTACTTTTAAGAACTACTTTTACTTTAAGTGCATTTTGATACCAATACTTTTGTGCTTTTACACAAGTTCATTTTGAATTCCGGACCTTTTCTTGTAACTGAGTATTTCTACATTGCGGTATTGATACTTTTAATTAAGTAGAAAATGTGAGTAGCCTACTTCTTCCACGTATTTGGCCATGTACCCCCATCAGAAAATATTTCGTGCCAGGGACCCCCATACACAAATTGTCTTTCAGACATATTCTAAATTGTCACAAATAAATGCATTAAAAGTAAGATATTTTGAAAATACATGTTAACAGTTGTTAAATTGATTTTGATGCTGTATCAACACATTTTGCTGGGGACCTGCTGGAACTCCCCCAAGGACACCTGGGGGTCCCCGGACCCCTCTTTGAGAACAACTGATTGAGGCTACCCGTAACCCCTTAAGTCATGGAATCAGTTTAATTTCCCTTGACGCCAATGTGACTATAATTTAGAGAGCTGCTCAAATGACCTGTTGAGGTCAACAAAAGCTATATACTGTATACTCCATCCCACAGTTGCTGTATAGTTAGTGAATAGCTTTGTTTTGGAATGTCCTCTTCACACCTCAGACCCGGACTGGGCCTCCTACAACCTGGGTGTGTTTGTGTGTCTGAACTGCTCTGGTGTCCATCGCAACCTGTCCAGCCGTGTCAAATCCATAAGGCTGGACTTCTGGGAGGATGAGCTGGTTGAGGTATGGACAACTATGATCATGCTCTTGATTGATTAGTCACCCCATTGAGACTTGAATTCATGGATATATATATTTTTGTCGCATTCCTAAGCCAATAATTTGATGACCAGCGGTTCCGGTAGGAGACACAAAGGAGACTCTTTGTGTCTCCCACTGGAATCGCTGCCGGTCATCAAATTATTGGCTCAGGAATGTGACAAAAAAACAAAAAATATCCATGCATTCAAGTCTCCATGGGTTGACTAGTAGATAGAAAAATGTCATTTTGGGAGTGAACTATCCCTTTAATCTTAACACCTAGTCCAGTGATTCTCAAACGTTTTAATTTCAAAGGACGCAAAGGACGCACCATAATTCTCAGAGTTACAGACTTGTAAAAGGGTCCATTTGGAACCGAGTTCCCTGACGGTCCCTGGACCTCACTTTGAGAACCATTGACCTAGTCTAACATATGTATGCTGTAACCAAGATTTGACTACACTACAGTCAGAACATAATTGTATATTTTGTGTCTTTCTGGGAAATGCAACCTCTGAAGTTCATGAAATCCAAAGGCAATGCCGTTTCCCGAACTCACTACGAGAAAGCTGTTCCAGCATACTACTATCAGCCCCAGCAAGATGACTGTGCGTAAGTATTAATACCCATTCCTTCACGATAACCTCCAAAAAGACCCAGCACTCCAGTTTATTGTTGCCGTTTTTCGTGATCTCTTCTGAACAGTTCACGTTATTTAATTCATGTTATTTTATGCTTAGCCATCCACGTGTTGGAATCGTTGTCAAGGTTGAAGGCTACAGACCACAAGGCAGTGTGAAGGGGAAGGAAACTTAATAGAGAGAAGTGGAACTAGAAGTACAAACTGAATACATCATTTGATGCTGCAAAAGAGAGAGTAAATGTCGAACAGATAGTGAGTAATATAAAGGGTAGCCCATTCCAACCTCCAGTCCTACTTCAACTACAACTTCATAGTCACATCAACGGTGTAAAAAATAACTTGTTGTTTCCAGGAAAGGGAAGAAGAACAGAGATAGAAAGAACAAGGAATCAGGTCAAATATTCCTGATATGAGCAGAGTTGAAACATACTGTACATACAAACAGGTCAGATATTCCAGGCATTCATTATATGAGTAGAGTAAGATATACTGTATGCATGCATGCACACGTACAAGTAATTAGAATAAATGGCAATAGTTTATGGGTTACTATATATACATGAGCCCAGTAAACCATCTGTTTTGCATAGCATTTATTGATTACAAAGTGTAATACATGGGTAGACATTGAATGTGGACTCCACAAAATGATAATTCCAACCAGAACATATGACCAGAAACACATACATCTCAATGGAGTAGTATTGGCATAACTGAAAGCACAGCTGTTTTGTAAGGTCAACAGAAAAAAGTAGTATGCAACATCAGAGGTATCTCGTTCATACAGTATAGAATCAACACAAGAACAGCAGCTGGTGGGCCTACCTAATAAGGTAGCCATGTTACAAAATAGCCTCATTGCATCGTGTGCACACTCTGAACAGATTCATTCAGAGAGAGAGAAAAAGTAAAACTACTAGATTGTAAAATAAACCAGCTTTTGTTCTGCTCCTGTGACGCACCGGGTTTGCCTCGTTCGGCTCTAGATATAAGTGACATAATATATATAATATACAACCTAATTAATTGGTTTTGGTCCAGTAGGCTATACTTCCAATTTGAGCATGATAAACAAACAAACAATCAAACAAACAAAAAAAGAAACCTATCATTCTGTGTCCCTCTTAGCTGGGGTTAACCCATGCATTCATCTGGCCTTGTGTTTTCACTTATTAACCTGGTTACCCTTTTCTTTATCCAAGTGTCTTGAGAGAGCAGTGGATACGATCTAAATATGAGAGAATGGAGTTCACTGGAGAAACCAAGTACCCTCCACTTGGCTACACTACAGGTGAAGTGACTTTTTTTTCCTTTTTTTTATTCAGGGTATTTGCTAATAGATATTTAAACGTAGTATGCCCTATATACCATATCTGCCAACACTTCCTATTCTTGTGTGAGTCAACCTTTTTTTTTAACCCTTTCTCTCGCTGTCATTTCCGATTGGTCATTTTTCAGGGCAGGGTTAAACAACCCTGCCTGACATGTGTCATCATTGCGTTCACTCAAACAACTCAAAACCTCTGTTTGCTGCTGAAAAGTGAAAATGGATGAAACGGTTCCCATCAAGAAATACACCTCTAAATTTCAGTCCTCTTAATGTGAGAGCTTCCCCTTGTGTTTGCACTTTTGGTGACGTACATTTTTTATGTTGACTTTTGATCAATTAAAAAGTCAACATAGCGCATTGTGAGCTATGAGTTTGAAGACTAAATAAAAGTCATTCTAATTCCACATCTTTGTATTTATTCTATCAATGCAGGTAGGGCTGTCACGATCATGACATTTTAATTGACGATTAATTGTCATACAAATAATTGATTGACTGATTGATTTAATTGTGTTTTTGGCAATGAACATTGGAACATATACATAGAAATTACATTTTTGTTTGTCTTTTAGGCTTTGTAAACAAAAAATGCACAGGATAAATATGACATGTAACTAAAATATAGAAAGTACTACTGACTGTGACTGACTATATCTAATACTGACATTTAATAAATGTATACTTAAAATCTTCTTTTAAATTGTGGAAATAGCAGATCTACAAGCTCACAACGTGTCACATTGCGACACATTGTGAGCTTCAATGTCGCATTGTGATGTGTTCTGATCTTGTAGATCTGCATTTCCACACAAAGAAACTGAAAAGAAAATGTTGACCATTTCTTGAACATTTTTTAAATGTCTTTGAAATATTTTCATTATTTTTTTATTTTAAATAATCTATAATGCCATGCCCAAAATAGGGACGCCAGGTTGAAAGTGGTTAATGTTTTCAAAAAGTAAAATACAGAATGCTTTGCATCAACTGGTTGTGCCACACTCCAACTCTCACATTAACAGTACAGTTCCTCATTCCCCATATACAGGTAAAACCTGTTTTCTGTACCCAAAAGCACACTAATGGAAGACTAGAGGAAATATTGTGTTTCGCACACCTTGGCAAATGACGTAAACGTGCTTCGCCTGTGTGTTGAAGGAAATGTGACTGAGCGCATATCTTTGATTGTTTCCAGGTGTCTATGAAGGGATTCTGTGGAAGAAAGGGAAGGATAATGGACACTTTCTAAAACGGAAGTTTGTTCTGTCAGAGAGAGAATTTACCCTGGTTTACTACAACAAGGATGATGTGAGTCAACCTGTCATTCTAAACACAACTTAATGATGCACACAGTAGGCCCAACCATCGATTATCTTCTTAGAGATTAGCTTGCAATTAAATAATGACAGTTAACAGTTTTGATTTAATTTGTTGCACGATACTACTACAAATTATATCAAGCCGAGGCATTATTTAACTGAAATATGCGAGTGGTCCAGAGCTCAAAAAAGGTTGAGAACCCATTCCTATCGCATGGTTACCGTTATTACATTCTTTTACTTTATCCAACCTTCCACTAAACGTATGTTAACTGATATACTGATTTGCATCTTACAGTATGTATGAGTGAGCAGACACATGCTATTATGGGGACAATTCCTAATAATGATGACTGATGTCTGTGGAATTTCTTGACCTCCGACTTCTTAGTAACTGTCAACATTGACACTTCATCATAGGTCACTAGGTCATTTAGTGCCCTGTTCTGTGGAAGAAAATATTCACTTTCACTTTCCTACATTACTAAATGCATGGTCAGAGACCACGTGCAATACCTTCACGGACCACCAGTGGTCCACAGAACACCTGTTGAAACCCCCTGACCTATAGAACAATTATTTGTTTACCAACATTGAGACTGGACGCACAGGTGATTGTTTCATGCAATCAATTCCCAACATATTGTTTCGGGGTGCGCTGGTTTCAGTTCATTCAACTTCCTCTTGTGTGTTGGCTAGTGAGGCGTGTTTCATTTGGTGCCGGCCTGCGCGCGCATACTGGTTCTTATCAGTGTGACGTCGTCTGTTAATGGGTCTATAGTGACATGCCTAAAATAGGGATAGATTATTAATCAATTATTGTTTTAAATTATTGATTAATTTCTTATAATCGATGACATTGATTAGTTCGATTAACTGTTACTGGCTGTGTGTGTATTTTAATGGTTGTAAAAGTGTGTTATTATCTATAATAACAATTTAATTAGACAAATTAAGCAAATATTAGTAGTAAGCAATCTATAAAGACAAGCATCAGGCAAAACAATGAGTAGAAACACAATATCATGTTCAAAGGGTAGTGTAAGTGATAGGTTTTAAAATAAGTGATAAATAGCTCTATATTCTGATAGTCATTGCTATAGAGTGATTGTTCAGTAACAGGGATCTCCCCGTCTCTTAATCTGGAGACATAACTAATAATAAGATACAGGCATATAGAGATTTTAACTTTTTTCTTTTTTAACAAAAACATATCAGCAAGTTTGCAAGAATATCTCCACCACACCACCAGCCTATGCACAAAATGATGCATTTTGACATGTCCTTTTACATTGGCTAGCAGACATTTTCCAGCAGCATACATTTCACATGTCCTTAATAGAGGGCCGTAGCCACATCCGGAGCTGAGCTCCGCCTCTTTAAATGCGATTATTCACGAAAGCAGAGGCATTAGTTGTTGAAATCCACAACTTCTATGACAAAACCAATCTATTCTTCATGATGCAGGAGTCCAAAGGTCCCAAGGCTGTGATCCCCATCAAGGACCTGAATGCCACCTTTAAGCCTGACAAGATTGGCCACGCCCACGGCCTGCAGCTCACCTACCTAGACGAGAACCACACCAGGAGCATCTATGTTTACCATGAGAGCGCTGAGGTGGGGCTACGATGTCATCTTGGTGCTGATAATTACAGCTTTTACTGTTGTGTGGGATTTATTCTTGGTTGCGTGCTGGTCACACACCGAACGTAGCTGATCTACAAGCTCACAACACGTCACTATGTGAGCTTGTAGATCGGCTACTTTCGGTGAGCAGCATGATGCGCAACCAAGTATAAATCACACATTGTTCTTTTTTCTGTCCCAGGAGATAGTCACTTGGTATAATGCAATTCGTGCTGCTCGCTATGCCTACCTGAAGACAGCGTACCCAACTGGAAGTGATGAAGAGGTACGAATTCTGTACTTGTCTTACTATGTCTTAGGTCATTGTTGTGCGCATGCACAGTTCACAGGGTGTGCTCCATATGGACAATGGCAGCCACGAGAATCAGTAACATTTTGCTGTTTGTACCTTGTGCTTGATATTTAAAAAGATGTTTTTGTCTCTTTCTCAGCTAAGACCAAAGATAACAAGGAACTACCTCAAAGAGGGATTCATGGAAAAGACAGGTCCTATGGTGGGTTGATAGATGAACAATCAATCCTATATAGTAATAATCAGGGTTCGATTTGCTGGGGGTGGGGGATTTGATAATAATATGACAATTTTTACAATTTAATTAACAATGTATGTTAACCACTGTTAAACACTGCACGGTGTCAAATTTTGGGCACATTTTCCAAATAATAAAACAAATCTCAATTATTTATTTTAATTATTTATCAATTTAATTTATTATTATCTATTTTTTCAAAAGCGAAAATAGCTGACCTACAAGCTTTGTGAGTTCATAGATCGAAAAATCTCAGAGTTACAGATCTGTATGGGTCCATTTGGAACCCTGATGGCCCCTGTATTGAGAAACAGTGAACTAGGATACTGACGACTATGTGCTGCCTGAAGCTCATAAGTGCAATACATCCCCAGACCCAGTGGTTATGCCTTATTGGCAGTGGTAGAAATTGGTTCATATGGGAGACCCGGGTTCAAATCCTAGCTAGGACATGAAGGTTCTGTATTGCAGCTTTAACAGGTTTCAGGTTGATAAGCTTCCATGTTGAATATGTTTTCAACAGCAGAGGGAGCCGTTCAAAAAGAGGTGGTTCATCTTGGATTCCCAAGAAAGGAAGCTGCTGTATTTCAAAGGCCAGCTGGTGAGCAAAAACCCCTCTCAGACTGCCCCTAATGGCGGTGTTATACTTTTGTTGCACCCCAGTGTCGCAAGCCAAAAATGGCAGATTCACAAGCTCACAATGCGTTGCGATACATCGAGTTGTGAGCTTTTAGGCGATTCTAGGCACACGACACTGGCGCGTGACTGTGTAGTATAAATCAGCACAACAATGTATAAATCAGGCTTTAAAGCTGGTCTATAACAACTGGATTATTATGTGACCCAGGATGCAGAAGAGCTGGGGGTAGTGTTTGTTGGTACGGAGAGCAACGGTTACTCCGCGAAGACGTGCGTTCCAAAGAGTGCACGGGGCAACAAGTGGAAGTGTGGCCTTTCGTTGGAGACCCCCGATCGCCAGTTCGTCTTCATGTGTGAAAATGAGAGGGAGCAGCGAGAATGGATGGAGGCTCTCAGACAGGTCGTCTCCAGGCCCATGTCACCGCAGGACTACACCAGTAAGCACATGACTTTACACGATGAGCATTAACCACGTTCTAGCTGACATCCCTAATCAATCAATCACTAATACTTTGCTCTTATTCCAGTTGAAGCCAACATCAGAGGGAAAAGATGAACTATATAAGGGAGTGACAACAAAGAACTATCGTCAGCAAATGTGCTGCAATGTTCCAGAACCCAAGTGACTGGGTCACTACAGAACAGACAGTCTCTCCTCTATGTTGGACCCAGACTGTCATCCTCTCATATCCACTGATCTGTTCCCTCATGTCACATTAGTGAGTTTGTGGCAGGGCTGGGCGAAATGGACAAAATCAAATCACGATATTTTTTTTTTACCAAATACCTCTATTGATATTGTGACAATAATATCGTATTGTGAGATGTTTTCTTTTTTTACCCCTTTTTTTTTCTCCCCCCAAACATAAATAGCAGATTGGATGTTTGTGAAAATTGAAACCAGGAAAAGACATATTCACAATAATATTGATATATTGCCCAGCCAGATACTGACAAAAGCACTGTATATAGTAATAATGTAAGAACTATATGGGCACTATATGCTCTGGTGTGTAGTGGTGGGATTTATTTGGGTGGCTATTCCATTATAATAAATTAAACAATGCATTTTGAGTAAAGCACATCATCTCAGCATTATTATAAAAGTCTCGCACGCGCGGACGCGTGTGCACGCACACACACATATTTTCAACAATATGTTTATTTATTTTTCCTTTCTTTTCACAAAATATGTCAACATTATATTACAAAATGTTTGTTTTATTTTTAGTCAAACTCAAATGTTGTCTGATTCCACATCTCATATCAGCCATATTATCCAATATCTTCTGTATTAGTCTATCCCTTTAAATGTACCATTCCTCATTTATTCCACCCTGGCTGGGGATCAATGAGAAGGATTTTGCTGTTGTTGTTACAGGCCTACCAGTAGCCTATATATCGTTACGTGTAGTATGGTCTGGAAGGATTTTACAATCACTATTTCCCTACAACACACTTTCTTTCTGCTTTATTCTGAGACAGGGGGACGTCACGCAGCGATGCGAGCCTGGGTGAGCCCTTGAAAGAACTGCAGCCACACCGATTTTTTATAAGGAAAAAGGAATAATGATTACGAATTATGCTTTTAGCTTTATTCGTTTATTTTGCCTATAAAGTGTTAAATAACTATCCTCCTGAGAACTGAGGACAGTATATTATTCCAATGCACTGTAGGGTATTTAAAGGTTACAAAAAGAAGACAAGACAAAAACATCTTACAATTTATAATCACAATTATTGTTATTTTAATATTAATATAAGAATGCTTGTACATTGTCCTGATGTCCATGTACGTACATACATTTGACATTGTATGTAGTGCCACTGTGGTGGACATCACCATCACAAATGCTAGGGGGTACCAGAGCACCAGAATCCATATATCCATGTATCTCAACATCAAGCGCCATAAACCGGGTAGAGGTTGGAAGGGTTGAGTGAGTGTGGTTCTGGAGGTCAGTTTGGAGCTAGTGGGAGAGGTGAGTGTAAGGGCAGGAGTGCTACCAGAGTGGTGTAAAGCAGTGCTTCTCAAACTTTTTCATGCCAGGGACCCCCAAATTGATATGTATTTGGCCGCGGACCCCCATCTGAATATATGTTGTGCCAGGGACTCCCAGAAGCAAAAGATTTGTGTTAAAATGTTTCGCTTTAAAATAAATATATTCAAAGATTTGCGCGAATCTTCCAAGATTATTCAAAAATAGCAGATCTACAAGCTCATAGCGCGGCATTCGGTGCCGCGCTACGAGCTTGTATATCTGCTATTTTTGAATAGCCAAAGTATAAAAGGTTACAATTAGTGTGATGCTATATTCACACATTTTGCTGGGGACCCCCTGGAACACCCTCAAGGACCCCTGGGGGTCCCCGGACCCCACTTTGAGAACCAGTGGTGTAAAGACAGAGTGGCGACAGCTTCACTCCAGAGGACCAATGTTTTCACATATTTCCGGATCATTAAGCTTCTCTGTTTAGTTACTAGAAGTTTAGTTAGCAGTAAACAACATTAGCAGCACAGTGGAAATGCAGCAGAGCAGACCATTTGTGGTGCACTTTTAAAAGGTAAGACTTAAAGCAATAAATAACAGCAATACTTGTTAACCATGGTAACTTAAACTATAGGTCAACAAGGCAGTTAACAGGTGTTCACACATTTTGTATGCTTCTTTTAAGTCACATAGATGTAACTACATACATACACATGTCGGTGTGCTATATTAATACATTTAGGCTATGTAAAGGAGAATACTACATCACCAGAGCTTCTCATCCTATCCCTATGGGAGATGTCAGCCACCCTTCTGAGAAAACCCATTTAGGACCCTTGTATCAATCTTGTTTCAGTGACTCATGACCCACCTTTCATGACATGAGTATGAATGATTGAGTGGTAGATCGAGAGTTTTATCTTCTGGCATGTCCTCTGTCCAGACAGGCTCACAGACAAGACAACAATATATCATCATCATCATCAGCATCGGGGCGCGGCCATAGCTGAGTGGTTAGTGAGCCCGCCTAGGGAGCCAGAGGCCCTAGTTGTCCCAGGTTCGATTCCAGGCCAGGCCGGCATATGTGTCGATGAAATGAAATTTGTCCCTGAGCAAGACTCTTAACCCCTAATTGCTCACAGGTTCTCATTGGAAACAAGACCGCAAGGACTTTCATGAACGACCTGTTAAAAGGAATTATCCTTATCAACTTATTTGTGTAGACTCAGGGTCCATTAAAACACACCCTTAGGCTATTCAAAAAAACAAAAAAAAACATATTACAAAGGAATCATACCAGTGTTTCCACAGTATTAATTCATGGCTTCAAGCTTGTGTGCTCTGCAGTGAGGAACTTTTCCTCAGCCTCCAGAACCACCAGAAGGTCCTCAGGTGAACGAGCGTCTCTGGGTGATCGTCTCTTGCCCAGCAGTCTGATGAAAAAATGGAGAAAAAAAGGAGAAAAAAGAGAAGAGAAAAATATAAACTTTTCTCCTACAGAATGGAGCCTGTATAGGGGCTGTGCGCATGAGTGCGTGTATCAAAATGCATTACTAGAAAAAAAGACCACCTACCACATAATTAAAGCTATAGTCCTTCCTGCATCTGGTTCATATCTGACCTGAGAGTTTGCTTCCATGTCATCCCATCTCTCTGGCCCTCTCTCTGCGCTGGTGTCTGTTCAGAACACCTAACTGGCTGAAACTCCTGTCACACAATTTGCAGTGGAACGGTTTTTCTCCAGTGTGGAGACGCTCGTGTGACTTCAGATTAGCCAGCTGACTAAAACTCTTGTCGCAATGCTTACAGGGGAACGGTTTCTCTCCGGTATGGATGCGCTGGTGTGTCTTCAGGGTGTCTAACCGATTGAAACACTTGTTGCACTGTTTACAGTGGAAAGGCTTTTCTCCAGTGTGGCCACGCTGGTGTTTCTTCAGGTCACCTGACTGACTGAAACTCTTGTGACAATGTTTACAGCGGTACGGCTTTTCTCCGGTGTGGATGCGCAGGTGTGTCTTCAGGTGACCTTGGAGATTGAAAGTCCTGCCGCACTGTTTACAGTGAAAACGTCTTTCTCCGGTGTGGAGATCCTCGTGTCGCCTGAGGTTACTTAACTGACTGAAAGTCTTGCCGCACTGTGTACATTGGTACGGTTTTTCTCCTGTGTGGATACGCTGGTGTCTGTTCAGGTCACCTAACTGACAGAAACCCCTGTCACACTGTTTACAGAGGAAGGTTTTATTTTCTGTGTAAGTCAGCCCGTGTGTCTTTACCTCTGATTGAGTTAAAGCCTTGGTAAACAGTTGATGGCTTGGTTCATCTGTAACCAGCCATAAACAAGGAGACCCCTGTTTATGTCTGGTGATTTGTTGGGCTGAGGGGATCTGTCCATTCTTCAGCATTTGGCAGTAGAGGTCATTGTGCCTGCTCTTCATGTGTTTATGGAGGTAGACCTGAGTGTTGAAGGAATATTGACACTCAGAACAGGAGAAGACCTGAGTCTGGGAAGACTGAGACCCCACTCCTTCAGCGGAGCTATTGTTGTCCCAGGGCGCATCAAAAACGATTGCCAAGTCTTTCGGGTATTCATCTCCACGCGAGACGAGTAGTAATTCTCCCATGCCTATACACTGGAATGCCATCATGTTCTGTTCTGTTTCATTATTAGCACAGTTCACATAACTCATACAGTAGGGCTGAGTCTGTTCCTTAGCAATGTAGTTGTAGTTGTTTCTCTCCTCACTGGCCACCCAGGAGTAACCACTCTGTATAGCTTCCTCTCTGTCTGTCTTCACTCCTTCATACGGACCAATGTCAGTCCTAACAGAAATCTCAGTCTCGGCACGATAAACCACCTCTAGACCTACATCTGGAATGCCTGACTGTCTAATCTCAGATCTAGGAGGCGGGGTGGTCCTGTTAGCCATGGTTCTGTGAGCCATGAACACAGGAGGTCCATGGACCTTGCATTCCTCTAAAGAGAACTGCTTACACTGATCACAATAGTGGTGGTCTTCTGGCACGATCTGTTCTGTGGTATCAGTTCTGGATGGCTTTCGGAAATAGTTGTGGTCTGCTGTCATTATCTGTTCTGTGTTATCAATTCTGGACTTTCTGCCACCAGGATACACTGCTACTGTTTCATTATGCCCACCAGACAGACTGGGAGTCCTCTCCTCGTCTTCCTTCTCCTCCTTCACTCCCTCACTTGTCTTGTCTCTCCTCATAAACTCTGGCGTGACAGACTTCACGTCTATGGAAGTGGTAGATAAATGGTTCTTCATGATGTTATTGTATCTGATTCTCTCAGCGTCGGCCAGTTGGTCCCACTCTGTGCGAGAAAAATAAGTCTTCAGGTCTTCAAAGATGTCAATGCCCTCCAAAGAGCTAATTGTAACCATTTCCTCTGGTTTAAAAAGCTCTCTAGAATCTGTGATTTTAAGAATAGGTTTGTGCCAGAGAAGACTGCTTTTATACAAGAGCTTTGCTCTGACGTCAGACACAAAAGCTGTTGACATGCATACCCATACAATATGTATATAATAATAGAAAAGTGGACAGAGCCTGCCATGACGTCACCCATTTGTGACGTCATGGCATCACAAATTCCACAAACCCATTTGGTTTGTGGAATTCCATTTTGAGGCCTCAGGTTCTTTTTGACTGTTGCATAATTGACTGACGTTGAAGGTCAGATATTCAACGATGATTAGAAAGAATTCTGAGAGTTCAATCGCAAACCTGTGTCTCAAATGCTCGCAACAAGTGTCTCGTAGTGTCGTTTGATGTTGTGTTCCTGCACACAACATCAAACGACACTACGAGACTTCACACAGAGACAGATATGACAAGTACAAAGGACGCACAATGCAAAAGTTAAACGAGATTGAAGCAGTGCTGCAATAAACAGCCATCCCTTTCTACCAGAAGTTGGGAGACTCATGATGATCAGGACACTTGGGACTACCAACATATCTCTGTGACGACGTCTGCATCACAGGTGACATCACACCTATGGTTAACAGAAAGTATAAAAGGAGCCGCCGGCCAGAGGTATGTGATCAATTAAGATGACCTCAGATGTGGTTGGAACCCGAGGCAGTATTGCCCAGCAGACCCTTCAGTCCTTCTGGCCCAGTGTCATGGAGGAGATCCGGAACCTCACTGTGGATTATTTCAAAGAGCAGCAGGAGTTACCTCTTGCACGTATCAAGAAAATCATGAAGATGGATGAAGATGTCAAGATGGTCAGTGCCGAGGTTCCGGTGATGTTTGCTAAGGCCGCTCAGATCTTCATCACAGAGCTCACCCTCAGAGCCAGGATCCACATGGAGGACAACAGGAGACGCACAATGCAGAGGAGTGACGTTGCTATGGCGATAACAAAGTTTGACCAGTTTGACTTCCTGATCGACATTGTGCCCCAGTACGAGCTGAAGCCCCCCAAACTACAGGAGGAGGCTCGTCAGTCTGCAGAACCTGCCCACTGTGCCCAGTACTTCCTCAGCCTGGCCCAGCAGCCCGGGGCTGTGCCGGTTCACGGCCAACAGCAGGGTCAACAGGTCAACACACAGACAGCCACCACCAACCAACCTGGACAGGTAATCATCGCACAGCACTTGCAGGTGCAGTCACAGGGCACACCTATCACAAGTGCTCCGGTGGGTGAAGGCCAGCAGGTTCAGAATGTCCAGATGGCAGAGGCACGCGGTCAGACGGCCCAGGCTCAGGGTCAGACAATGCAGGGTATGCCGCACATGACCAACACTGGGGAGATCCATCAAATTCCTATGCAGCTCAACAACATGGGCCAGCTGCAGTTCCGCCTGGCCCAGCCCATCCCAGGAACGCAAGTGGGCAGAGGACAAATCCAGATGCCCACCAGCACCCAGCAGATCACGCAGACAGAGCAGCAAGGCCAGCAATGCTGGCAGAACTGCCACTGGCCCAGCAGCAGTTCAACCAGTTCACTGACGGACAGCAGCATCAGATCCAGCAGGTGACGATGCCACCGGGACAGGAACTGACCTGGCCCATGTTCATTCAGTCTGCCAATCAGAAGGCTGACGGGCAAGTGATGCAGGCTGTCAGCGCCAGGGGCATGATCAATCTCTGCTGGGTCACCTCAGTGGTGTTTGAACGAACCGAAAGACCTGGTAGTGTCGAGGCCTTCTATGAGTTTGAATAGTTTATAGCATGATTCTCAACACTATTCATTTGAATGACCCACAATTTGATATGCATTAGGCCCCGGACCCCCATTTGATACCATTGGATATGTCTGGGACCCCCACAATTTAACTCTGCTGTGAACCAAATGTCATGGATGCTAATAGTGAACCTAAAACACTCGCCTTGGTCCAAAGATTGCTGTGTTTCTTAGTAGACTGTGATGGCTTTTTATTGAATATTGAATCAAATTGACATTCCCAATAAACTGTAGCTAGACACCTCACTGCCTAGATCTGGTTCTTAATGTGTCAAATTCTCTCTTGTGATAAGGTCCATCACGTTCTGGGACAACTGGAACCCCGGAATATGAAGCAGTGTAGCTGTCTTTTGATTACTGAGTTCAGATTTCAACTTGCGAACTATGTAGCTGTTTCCAGTCGGTTACAGGCATGCCTCCAAGTAGGCCTATTTTGACAATGGGTACTACACTTGCTAAACTAAAGGTCATTAAACATCTTTTCTATAAATGTTCTATATGTTTTATTGTATTTCTTTCACACGCGAATGGGGGGAAGCGTCTCAAAGGGAAAACAAATCTTGATGCAAAAGCAAGTACAAAACTTGAAAGGTTTGCTCAGCATCACTCAGCATCCTCGGAAATGCCGTGGGCGGTCACACTAAAGGGACTTGCCTTCTTTTTTGTTGTGAATTTTACATATACAGTATGTTGGCAATTTACACATTATACAGGCACATTATACAGGCTACTGTTGATGCTGAACATTAATGCTGAACATCAAAATGTCATTAGAGAGCATTGTAATCTCACAATAGTCAAATGGGAAGAAAATACCCCTGTTGTGTTATGACCTAACACAACAGGGGTATTTTCTTCCCATTTGGCTATTGTGAGATTACATGATATTATCATGAGATTACATGATAAACTAACAGTTAGGTTATCACATGGCCATTATAATGTGTAATGAAATCACAGTTCATTTTGTTAACGCCAGAGGGCAACTAAAGGCATTTTTTATTTCCCCCCCCTCTTTTGAAACACCAGGATCAAGTTTGTCCTTCACGTGTCGCCGTAGTTGCCGGGTAGCGGTGGACCGGAGGTCAGGCGTGCGCGAGCTTGAAACAATCCTCTGCGAAATGCCGTTGAAAGTTCGTCAAAGAGACCCTATAAACATCATACTAATAACGAACCAGGGCTTTTAATTAAAGTCTCACTGGCCCGGGTGGAAGAGTCACGCGTTGTGGAAGGAACGAGTGGGAAAAGGAGGCCCACAGTTAAAGAGAAACCTCCCCTCGTCCCGTTTGTCCTTAAACCAGAGATTGTGTGACATCCAGACAGCCAGCGGTGTGAGCGCAGCGCGCAGGCCGGAGTTAGTGCACTGGAGGACGGATTAGAAAACGTCCAGAAAGAAGCACATGAAAGGATAGGATCTAAGACCAGTGTGGAGGAAGAAACAACGTTGAAACCATGAGGAAGGACGTGAGGATACTGCTGGTGGGGGAACGTAAGTTAAACCGGGTGGAATGAATAGATGATTTGATGATACACACTGATGTGTTAGCGAGGATGCTAATAGCTCTTACATACTAGCGCAAGGAAGGATGTAGCTTGGCTTGCCCCCCAAAAAATAACAGATCTACAAGCTAACGCGTCGCGGTGCAACGCGTTGTTAGCTTGTAGATCTGTTATTTTCGGCAAGGCAAGTGACACCATCATTCTATAGGAGGGGTATTTGATTTCGATGTTTTTTTTTCTTCCAGCACATGCAATCAAATTGTGTAACCGTATATTGTTATGAAATGTACAGCCCAACACTTTTTTTGATTGAATACTTAATTAACACTTTGCAAAAAAAAAGCACAGCACAGCAGTTCAAGACCTATACAAAAAGATGCTAAAAGGATAACCCCCCAAAAAGCCTATGGCTTATTTCCATTGAGGTCCTGTGTATTCATCGAGTACCATCATGTCATGATAACATCACACCCTGATCTCATCTACTTGTTATTAATGTATTTTCATTTATTGGAATACATAACTTGCAGTGTCGCCCTTTATCTGGTGCTGATTGCCAAAATAGTACTTTAAAGGTGTTAATGACAGCACACCACAAGACAATGTCATCATGGGTTCGGTTTCAGCAGTTTAACATTATAGGCATTTCAGGCAGGTTATTAGACCACCCACCACAGCACGATTAAACCATGCTTTGAGCTGCATTGTAACATTTAAAGCTAATGTGAAGTGTAAATGGCTTAAATAGCTTTGAATATAAAAATTCAAATAGATCAGATTAATCTCTCAGTAGACCCAACACAGTTATTATGAATTTGAATCAGAAGTTGTGATCATGTGTCAAACATATATGTTGACTTAATTGTTGCATGACTGAAGTTCAGCAATGTCACATCAAAGGCTGTGGTGGTGGATCTCCCCTGCCCTGGTCTGTTTCCATACCCTCCCCTGGTGTGTTGCTCTCTTTCTTTCCAGTGTATGTTTGTCTGTACTATTTATATACTGTATCAGTTGTGGTGATACAGCATGGCCTACATAGCCAGATTCTGCTGCTAGCATTGGATGCTTGGCGGTGAGGGGTGGCCAAAATGCTACGTGCCCCCCAGTTGTGTGCTGGAGTAAAGTGCAGTGTCGTCAAAGATCTAGGGGTTGAAGAACGATATTTAAAACATGCACGTCATTGGATATCACATTCGTTGGATACTATACTGCTAGTGCAGGTTGGAGACCAAAACATTTAGCCTGTTTTAGGATTGTAGAGCAAATGTAATGTTGTTTTCTAATGCAGATATATGTACTGTAGAGGCATGGCAATACCACTGCAGCATTATATACACAATAACACTAGAATTACTCGTGTCAAAGTAAAGTCTGTCACAATGTACGGACGGCCACAGCTGAATGGTTAGTTAGCCCAACTAGGAGTCTAGGACTCGGGAGGTCTTGGAGGTCCCGGAGGTCCCAGGTACAATCCCAGCCCTCAGCAATGAGTCGAATTGTCCCTGAGCAAGACACTTAACCCCTAATTGCCCCCCCCCCTCCACACTCCTCTGTGGGCAGCACTCAGCTGGGCAAAGCTGAACACTGAAGTTCCCCCATGGGATGTGATCCGCACTCCTCTGTGGGCAGCACTCAGCTGGGGGATGCTGAAAACTGAAGTTCCCCCATGGGATGTGATAGGTATAAAAAAAATGCCAGCCCTGCCACCTTCCTTGTTTGCAGCCTCAGTCAATATACTCTCCAACACCTTGACGCTTAGCCATCACAACACATACATATGTAACCCTCTCCAGGAGGTCTTATCTGTGCCCTGTCACTCATGACATTAACCAGGGAGGTCAGAGAATGTCCCCTTCTCTCTACAACATATGCATTACTTCAGGTCATAATTAAATTATAGTGCACTCGCTGATGCCGGTTTGTCTTGTGTTTACACAGCCAAGGTGGGGAAGACGTCCCTGATCATGTCTCTGGTCAGCGAGGAGTTTCCTGATGAGGTAACTATGAATGGATCAACAGAATGCTTTGAAATGTTCTTAAGATAGGTCTGTACATTTCCACTTATATATAGTTTGTGCTGAATTCTTTTGAAATGTTTTGCAGAGAGGGAAAACAATGCATTATTTTCACCTAAATGTTTGTTATTGGTGTGTGATCTGAAAATGCGTCATGGCTATTTCACATCAAACTGTTCATTTTGGTGATGCCTCATTCATACAGTTTGATGCTTTTCTTCATGGTAAGAAATTGACCTCTCTGATGTCCCTCGATGTTCGGTGTATTCCAGGTTCCCCTCCGAGCTGAGGAGATCACCATTCCAGCTGACGTCACCCCAGAGAGGGTCCCTACACACATAGTAGACTACTCAGGTAACCGAAACCAGCCATACCACGAACACGTCTTTCTGCCTCATCACACCTTAGGCAGAAATCAATCAGTATATATCCTCTGTCTAGATAATAGATGCACAACAGTGTAATGAATGAATGTGAATGTTTGAAACTTACAAGGAAGTGTTTATTGCGTACAATTCTCCACTCACTCCCCTTATTGACTATACAGAGGCAGAACAGTCAGAGGATCAGCTCTTTCAAGAAATATCCAAGGTTGGTCGGAATTTGTCATAACCTTACCTCTGTCCCAAAAGACTCATCCCTGGTGTGTGTTTAAAGTACATTACTGTTCGGGCTAATGTAGTCTTTTTCCTCTCTACAGGCAAACGTTATTTGCATAGTGTATTCAGTAAACAACAAGAAGTCCATTGAGAAGGTGAGCTTAGTGTTTATCAATCTGACTAACCCGGTCATCCTGCTACATGTTAAAATATTCATTAAAGTGTGTCTGACTTACAATATGAATATGTTGGTGAATCATTGTCGACCTGTCTGGCAAATTAAATTAAGCACACAACTTTGGTATGTTGGTCATTAATATCTGTGCCAGCTTACAGTGCTTTATGTTGTGGTGTCTTGTTTCCACAGGTGACAAGCCATTGGATTCCCCTCATAAATGACAGGACGGACAAGGATAGCAGGTGTGTTTATGTCACCTTGTCACGTAGTTGTGTGTTTGTGTGTGTGTACCGTATGTGTATGCATGTTTCTGTCTGTTCCCCGTGGATCAATGACAGCTGGGCTGCTGGAACTCTCTTGAGACTTATTGAGTCCTATTTATGTTTACATGGTATAGTATGCCTTGCTAAGGCAGCTACTGACCTGGTTTTCACATGCCTATGAGTTCTGTCCCAATGGTAAACTTGCCTCAACAGAGAGCATGCATATTAGTTCATGTGATTCTAGCTTATGACTACAGCAACAGGTTTTACAGGGTTTCATGCAAGAGCTGGATATTGACTCACTATCTTGTACAGCACATAGTATGACAATTAGCAATGTCTGACACCTTCAGTCACAAAAACAGATGTTATAAGATCTGCCAAATAAGTTGTAAACATATCCTGTGTATGATTGGGACTAGGGGAACAATTTACTGTACAGTTACAAGTTAAGGCATTTAGCAGATGCTATTTATCCAGAGCATCTTACAAACTACAAAATAGTAAGCGGAATGAACCCACGTCAACCAACAATAAGTTAAACAGTCAAGTAATAGAGTGCTACAATTAAGGACTACAAACTTAGCATATATCTAACATGCTTATCATCAACAAGCAGACAGCAAGCATCTAAATAATGCAGTCCGTGCAGATTACAGAACTCACCTGTACAATGAATAGTAGTGCATTGAGGACTGAGATTGTTAGATCAAGGTTATATACAGTATATGTAACCTTATCCTACAGGACAAGTAGAAGTGGGAAAGAATAGTTATCACCTTTTGGTTGTAAATAGAATTAAAAGCATGACAGACATCCATGCTATGTCCAATATTCACTTACTGAGTGAGTTGCTATATGGCAGCAACAAAAATATCTGACCTGTATCTACTGTATGTATGAACACACTTTGGAAATTGAGATTTTTATGACTTATGATATATGTTTATCTATATGTATAGGCTTCAATGTTCCCTGAATGCCATAATTTAAGGGTTATACTGCAGCTTAGACATGGTTTTGATTTGTCACTCTGGATTTGCCCTAGAGGCAAATCACAGGAAGCAATAGTATGAATGGCTTTAATGATAAGCCCTTCAATAAAAGAATGAGAAAATATAATAGGAGGGTGATGTATTAATACGAGGTGTTACTTGCAGGGTGCCATTGATCCTGGTGGGGAACAAGTCAGACCTGGTGGAACACAGTAGCATGGAGACCATCCTACCTATCATGAATCAGTACCAGGACATTGAGACCTGTGTAGAGGTAAGCTGCTATATATAAAAACACACACTTGCACGTACGCACCTCCCGTATGGGAACGGTCGCAAACAACTTTGCGGAGGCAGGCTTTGATGAAGCATTTGTGAAAGATGAAATGAATGACAAATGAAATACGACTCTGGTTTGCCATGCCTTGCCCCGTTCACAATCCGACCCAGGCGCATCGACCGGCTAAGGGCTGGTGCGCAGGACAGATAGGTCCCAGGCTGCTGCTTGGGCTGCAGGCCAGCAAGTACCGACTCCTCTTACAGTCCACTGACTGACTGGTTAATGGGTTTATGTTACTGAAGGCTGTGCTCTAAGGCCATGACCTACTGCTGAGATGCAAGACTGTAATGGAGGAAGCTGTGTCAAATTCAAGTTTCCCCTCCGTGTTATGTGAAATTTCATTGGTGGCGCTTCCCTGCTGGATTAGTTACCAGACTAAAAGTAGGAGATGGGGACTACGTGAGGCAGCAAATGTGTACACACACATGCACGCAAAAGCATGTGCACACGCACACAGAGTGGTGAGTGCCTGGGGACGGATGCACATAGAGACACGTCACTGTGTCAGTGACGTGTCAATCAGTTTTACAATCAGATAACACCAAAGTCCTCTTAGACCTCTTAGGCCTTGTGTCCACCAAAGTATTTTTCTGGAGGCCAGTGTGTATTAAGAACTGTTTTCAACGGTGCATATTTACACTATGAAACAAACTGCAACGGCACAACGAGGTGTTGAGGGTCTATACTGCACTGTGCAGTGCAAGTTTGACGTTTATGTGATTGCAGAGAGTTGAAAAATGTTCAACTTTGGGTCTTGTCACAGTCTCTTTTAAGTAATAGCTGTCCAATCACAGTGTAAGAGGGGTGCACCACAACAGACCAGCTATCAACGTCCTACAAGTACAGTGGTACTACTCGCTGAGATTTTTCTTTGTCAATACAATTTTATTTACCAATATAGACAGGCGGGTCCATCCTCTGTCCGTACAAGCCTTCCCTTCACCCAGAGCAAGTACTCTCATCTTTACTTCTGCTATGAGATTTTGCCTGACAACCAGTTTCTCAGCTGAAAGATCACTCTGCCTACATGGTGAGTGCTTCCTACTGGAAGTGCCCATCCAGCACTTCTAGATGGGCGCTGAGAAAAAAAAACACATTGGTGCACACAAAGCCTTAGTCCTGTTTTCTCCCACCCTTCCTCACCTTTCAGCAGCCAAGCTTCAATTAAGCTTAATTTAGTACGGACCAAAGAGCAAGGTTGTCCATTCTGTGCACCTTCACTGTGTGACATACTAAGTAAAACATTATGAAGTGTTGATAATGCACACTTCAACTGTGGGTGCTATGTTACAAATGTAGCATAGCTTAAAGATAGAACCAGCACACAGAGCAATTGTTCAGACATCTTTTATTGAGGAACAAATACGACATTTTGATACATAGTGAATCTTCTTCAGGTCAATTAACCTGACGAAATGTTGGCTTATTTGTTCCTCAATAAAGAAGTGTGTGCTATAGCTCGGTTTGCAGTTTCTATCTTTAAACTACTATAAAGCATACATAAAATCTCTGTATGGTAAAGTTTACTATATAGAGAGGCTAACTTTGGACTTTCTATTTACCACATGTCTCCTGTCTTCTCAGTGCTCTGCCAAAAACCTGAAGAACATCTCTGAGCTCTTCTACTACGCCCAGAAGGCTGTTCTGCACCCCACTGGACCCCTGTACTGTCCAGAGGAGAAGGAGGTGAGCCCTGAAGATTGATTACTCTTTATTGATCCTGCGGGGGAAATTCAGTTGCCAATGAGATCACGAGAAACAGCTGTGGCCATGACATCCAGGGTTCCACTCTACTGTTTTGAATACCAAAGAGTGTCCTTTTACAAGAGCACTCCCTAAATCAATTTTGTGTTTACAGGAATTTATCGATTTGTATCACTATCCTGCAATTTCCCTTTTCTCTCTCTTAAGTTATTGCTTAACTTCTGAGTGACCTGCTCTGTGTTGTGTAGCCGCCCAGTAGTTTATGTGTTTCTGTGTTGCAGATGAAGCCTTCTTGTATCAAGGCCTTGACTCGAATCTTTAAAGTGTCCGACCTGGACAATGATGGCATCCTCAATGACAATGAGCTAAATTTCTTCCAGGTAACTTCTTGATTTTATATCCTCCGAGTGTGACTTGTACGTGTGTACGTTGGCTGTGTGTGTACTTTGGCTGCAGGAGTGTGAGCCTGGGCCAGTGGCACAAGTGAAAGAACCTGCTGATTTGCTTCACACCTAAAAAAAAAAACGTGTTGAAAGGAGGTTGGGGGGATTTATCAGGCAGGTTTAGACCTGAAACGAACCTCGAAAAATATTATAATTTTAAGGGTTATGTCCTTATATGACATCACATACTTCATACATGCACTTCCGTTGGAGGAACTGTGCCGTAGCTGTCTGACATTTAGCAAGATGAATTGTCAGTTTGTTATGTGATGTAATGTGGTACAGTAGGTGTGTTATATACGTATCTCCATGTGTATGTAGAGAACGTGTTTCAACACGCCACTGGCACCCCAGGCCTTAGAGGATGTGAAGAACGTGGTGAGGAGGAACATGAACGATGGAGTCAAGGACAACGGACTCACACTCAAAGGTCACACACACACACACACACACACACACACACACACACACACACACACACACACACACACACACACACACACACACACACACACACACACACACACACACACACACACACACACACACACACACACACACACACACACACAGTTCATTCACGTCCTCTACAAGAGTGGTTCCCAAACTTTTTAGCTCGAGACCCAAAAGAGAAATTTGATGTCTCCCCGGCGCCCAAACTAGTGAAAATAGCCGTACTTGCAAGTTGTGAGCTTGTCAATCGGTTATTTTCACTACCTCTCAAAGATGTTTTTACAATTATAGAATGTCTTTGATTTCATAATTGCATTTCATAAATTATTTTTTCATAATAAATAAATAAAAATGTAGGATACGAAAAAAAGGGATATTTACTTGTGACCCACAAAAATGGATCCCGGCGTCCCACTGTTTGGGAAACACTGCTCTACAACATCATAACTTCAGAATGGTCACGTTTTTCCCTGTGTGAATGACCTGACCCCGATCTCCTCTGCACACCGCAGGGTTTCTGTTCCTTCACACACTGTTCATCCAGAGAGGCCGCCACGAGACCACCTGGACAGTGCTGAGGAGGTTCGGCTACGATGACGACCTGGAACTCACACAGGAGTATCTGTTCCCCATGTGAGCCGCGCCAGGGTTTTCTTTTTCTCATTGTTAGATGGAGCACTTTGTGCAGTAGAGAGAGTCAGGAGAGATATGCGAGAGAGTCTCGGCACACTTTATAAGGCATTGACATGACGGATTGTAAATTTAAAAGTTAGTGATTGAAAGTCAAAGGAATCAAGCAGCCACTGGTAATGGCTGCAATGCGAGAGGCATCAAAACCCAAAATTGATTGGATTTAGTATCTTTAAAGGAATAGATAAATGTATATTTATATATATGTATATTTGGGTTTGATATCACACTATGCCATGATCAAATAGCAGAAATGATAATGCAAAAGAAAGCATTCTGTTCACCATTACTGAACTATTTCTTTACTGCACTGTGCCACCATATTTAGGAAATTATGAAGATTGGATCGGGCCTCTATCATAGTATACTCAACATTAAATTACTTAGTAGGCGCTCCGTTCAGTGAAGTAAAAAAAGCGTTTTATTGGTCCGTGGCTGACCCTGATGAAGGCCAAAACGTGTTCTTTTTTAGTTCACCTGATTCTCTCGCTTTGATGTCAGCCTACTACAAAGGGAAGGAACTTAAATGCCTTGACCTACAAATGAACCCTCTCCAAAGAGCACCCGTTTCAGTTTCTGATAATTACGGACCCACGGAGGAGCTCCCCCGTCTCTTAATTTAACATTAAATTACTTAGATCGAGGGCAAAAACACAGCATGGGGACATCCATACATGACAGTGTGAGTAGTGAGTACATTGTGGTACCTCGTATTTGATAATAAATAGAAATAAAAAGAATATTAGAATACAATTTAATTTCCCCTCAACACGTAAGGCCTGTGTTTAGAATGAATGGCTTCATCATCATCACACTCAATATCTTTTTTTTGTCTGCTTACGAAACTGCAACTGGGGCCCTAGCAGGCACAGACTACAGCTGAAACCACCTGCAGCCACCACTGTTAACACTACTGCATGTGTAATGCCATTGCTGTACGTGTAATGCATTTATACTCTTGCAAATACCTCATCATCTTTCGAAATTAAGTCGTATGGACTGTTGAGTACTTGAGTTAGGCCTGTTTATAGCAATTGCCTTACTCCATTGCAAGACGTCTGCTGCTGTTTGCTTAATATCCTTAAGTGATTCACTGTCGCACTGTTATTCATTTGGCTGCTGGCAATCTGGGAACCCATCGTGTTGTTTTTTTCCTTTCCCTTGAGTCAGATGCAGAGCTCTGAATCTGTCTTGAGACTGAGAGATTAGGCTGCTGGTGATGTGTTGTGACTCGTACTAAGGCACCTAGTCCCAACGTTAACGGCAGTTTAGCCTCAGAGAGACTTTGTGTTGATCAGGAATGTTGGCTTGTACTGTATCTGTATCCAGGGTTTGATGTTCTGGGGGGATAGGGGGGAATCCATGCCTCTGTTTTTGATATCCCCCTGGTCATTCTTTTGTTTAGCAGGTTGCCAAACCTGGTCTATATCTACACTCGCTAGTGGTCACTTTTTCTCCATTGGCTGGTCCTTTTGCGTGACTTTTTCCTCATTGGCTGGTCATTTAGCCAACGAGGGCTCAATGTCCTCTCAGAATATGGGATCTAAAGGCAACCTGCAATACTGTGTTTGGCCACTGTCATATTTCTCTTGTTTTTTAACAAATGGAACCCTGTCTGTATCTGTATACCAGGCTCAAAGTCCCCCCAGACTGCACCACAGAGCTCAACCACAACGCTTATCTCTTCCTCCAGAGTGTCTTCGACAAGCATGACAAAGTGAGTGAGTCAAGAATGTGCTTTAATATTTATGATTTGAGTATAGAAGTCATATCATGGTCTCTATTCTGTAATTCAACGACCACGGAAAAAATGTGTGTGTGTGTGTGTGTTCAGGACAGAGACTGTGCACTGTCGCCTGAGGAGGTGAAGGACCTGTTCAAGGTGTTTCCCCACATGCCTTGGGGTCACGACGTCAACAACACCGTGTGTACCAACGACCAGGGATGGATCACCTACCAAGGATACCTCTCTCAGTGGACGTAAGAGAGGAACACACGCACACACACACACACACACAATACAAAATGTGTCAAAGATGATGCATTATATACTGTACATGTGCTTTATCATTGGATAAATCTCAATCTCAATGATTTATGTACAATGACAACACAATAGTGATGAGCGGGTCGATCAGTAACCCGCGGGACCCGCAGGTCAACCCGCGGCGCGGGTGGGTCGAGTCAGAATTTCAGGCAATTATGCGGGCTGTGGGTGAGCGGGTCAGCCGCTCTCACACGCAAAAAAATAAAAAATAATCACATGCTCTTGTTTTGTCTGTATTCCTAATAAGAATAAGAATAATAACAATAAAACAGTTTGAATATACTTGGGGATTCTTTTCTGACCATGATTTTACAGAATAAAAAAAAAATCGCGGGTCGCGGGGCGGGTTGAGCCATAGATTTATATATGGGTTCGCGGGGCGGGTTGAGGCGGGTTGGGTTCCGTCGCGGGGCGGGTCATGAAAAAACCCGACCCGCTCATCACTACAACACAAGGTGCACACCCACTCATACTTTCTGGGACTTATGGCTTGCCCTGTGTCTTCTGTTCCAGGTTAACGACATACCTGGATGTGCAGCGCAGTCTGGAGTATCTAGGCTACCTGGGATATTCCATCATCTATGAGCAGGAGTCCCAAGCAGCAGCCATCACAGGTAAGAGGACATGCCAGTCCTCCATTATGAATGGTGTTTGTCCTGTCCAGTAGGGCAGTTCCAATAACAGAATCATGTTTCGGTCCAATGAATGCATGTGTATTGTACCAATATTAACCACTTTCAACCTGGCCTCCCTAATTTGGGCGTGTCATTATAGACACAAAAGAAATATAATATAGGGTTTAGGCCGGGGACCTCTATTGAGCTGATCGAGTTGTTCAAAAACAACCTTTATTGCTTGATGTGCATACAGCTTTTCTCCCCAGATAGTTGGAATTTATCTTACCTTTATTATTCATTCATATTCAATTATTGCTTAAAATTGTCTGAAAATGTGTCTTAATCCTCTTCCACAGTAACGCGAAACAAGCGCATCGACCTGCAGAAGAAGCAGACGCAGCGCAGTGTCTTCCGCTGCAACATCCTGGGAGCGCGGGGCAGTGGCAAGAGTGGCTTCCTCCAAGCCTTCCTGGGCAGGAACCTGCAGGTCAGCAGGCAGCACAGATGCTTCTTTTTATTTTACGTTTGTTAAGATCCCTTGTATGCCACACCACCACGGCTCTGGATTTCAATGACGTTTAAATGTTGACTCTTGCCTGGTTCCTGAATCCTTGTTTGCTACCTAGTTGCGCTCATCCTGCCCGCATGAAACATAATAACTCCAAGTAATTAATGCGTTGTTCACGGCTTCACGTTAGTGGCGACAAAGCAACAGACTTCAAGGTATTTTCAATGGAAGCTGGCGACATGAAGCTACAAAGCTACACTTGCCGGAAGTTGCAACTGCCCACTGGGTGGCTCGCTCAATGTTTTTAAGCGCACCAATGACGCACTGAAGCATCAAACAATTTTTATGTTTTTGTTACACCATTTCTACTCCCCTTTTCTCTCCCAACATTTGCTCTTCCAGTTTGTAAATGGAAGAAAAACTCATTTTTGCCAGTAACCAATTAACGTTTTGTAGTTTTTTTGCCACTAATGTGAACACATTACATTACAGTCATTTAGCAGACGCTTACAATAAGCTTCAAAAGCTTCAACGGTGGTGTTGCCCTCATCAAAGGCTTGTCGCAGGTTGGAGAAACAACCGAGCCAATCAGTGCCTTTGCCGCCAGGACAAAAGTCACCAGGATTTATCCGGGGATGTATCCCTTCCAAAAAAAGCACACCCAAAATGACTAGGTCCACCATAGACACTAGGCTGAAGGACAAAATGAAGGGACATCAAGAAATCGTCACAGAAGCCAGAAATATAATCATGGTGAGCTCTGTGAGCTCGTAGATTGGCCATTTTCACTGGCAATGACATGCCCAGAATAAGGAGTTGGGGACACTAATGTTAATACGCACGGAACATCTCTGCTGCACTTAACTTACAGCCCATCTCACTCCTCAACCAACGTGGATGATTTGGAACTGAGTTTTGGCTGATGTTTGTGTCAAGTGAAGTCTGCCTATGGAGGTAACGCGAAGATGAGGGTGGAGGAGGCTATAATGGATGTGTATAATTGATTTGATGTTGATTCTTTTTCATTCGTAGTGGCACAGGAGGATCAGAGAAGACCATAAGTCCTTCTACGCCATCAGCACCACCTATGTCTATGGTCAGGAGAAGTACCTACTGGTAAGGGCAGGCAGGGAGGGTATCTGCACTTAATCCTTTAAGACCTGAAGCCGATTCTACATGTCTCCTAAATCCCAACAGTTTTCTGAAAAACGTGTGTTTCTATATCAGTGGTGCTCAATCTTTTTCATGTCAAGAACCCCCCAAATTATATGTATTTGGCCGCGGACCCCCATCAAAATATTTTGTTCCAGGGACCCCCCAGAAGCAAAGATTTGAGTTAAAAATATTCGCTTTAAAAATATATATATTCAAAGATTTGCACACATTTTCACGAATTTTCAAAAATAGCATATCTACACGCTCGTAGCGTGGCACTCGGTGCCGCGCTATGAGCTTGTATATCTGCTATTTTTGAATAGCCAAAGTGTAAAATAAAGCTTTTTAGCTCAAATCTAAAACAGTTCCAGGTCTTAATGGGTTAAGATCACTGTTACAGTCATATCGTCTTGCAGTATTGTGCTGTGTTGTAAATGTTTTCTCTCTCTCACCTCCCTTTGGCACGCACACTCCAGCTCCATGAGGTGATGCCAGATTTTGACTTCCTGTCAGATGCAGATCTATCATGTGACGTGGTTTGCCTGGTATACGACGTCAACGACCCTCGCTCTTTCGACTACTGCGCCAAGGTCTACAAGGTGTGTGCATCAAGAACGTCGACAAATGAACAAATGCTCGCACACTGATGGGCTCCATTTAAAGAAATATGTATTGCACCCTTAAAATTGCTGTGACGTTTCGGGCTACATGCCCTTCATCAGACTGATTGACGTTGACATTAAGAACGTCGTCATGGTATGCTTTCAGTGACAAGTCCATTTAAATTGTTTATGAATCAAAGGGACCCAATTTGGTTCCAATTTGTATACTCTTAAATGAACACTTAAGGCCTTTACAGTGTATATAGCATTCCTCATTCAGCCAGTTTAGCCAGTGGTTTGAATATACAGTGTCTGTTTTTTATGGGAGAAAAGATTTCCCCAAAAAGGGACAATAACGGACTGAAATGCTACGTTTTGACCTTAACACGTGGCTCTGCAACGATTAACAAAGAGTGAAAAAAGGTACGATTGCATCCAAGTTGCATGACGCTGCCAAGTGAAAGGTTTTCGGCTTTCCTGAGTAACATTTGACGCTCTGTGTTTGGCAGCAATACTTCATGGACAGCAAGACACCGTGCATGGTGATCGCCAGCAAGTCAGATCTCCATGAGGTGCGCCAGCACTACCACCTCGCGCCGCTGGCATTCTGCCGCAAGCACAAGCTCCACCCGCCCCAGCCTTTCACCTGCAACACCGTAGACGCGCCCGGCAAAGACATCTATACCAAACTCACCACAATGGCCATGTACCCGTGAGTAGTAAACCTTCCCGTAACCTGCCCTCACTTACCCTTTATCCTGCTTTTCTTATCTCTCATCCCTTTCTGACTGACCGGAGACTCCCATACTGTATGTGTATACTGTACATACCACTGCATGCATCATCACCTGTGCGTGACCGTCCTGGCATACAGGGCCTTTTTATTTAGCAGTGAAGCTTTGCCCTCAGCCATTGATGATGTACGTAGTCAGGAAAACACCTGACAAAAATGCTGGTTCGTTTTTGGTTGTGTCGGATTAAGCTCGACTGTTCTACCTGGTCCATTTGGCAGGTTAACATTATTTTTAAAAAGCCAGTAAAATTAGGAAAGAGGCTGTTAGGTTTCAGGAATCCCAGCAGTTTCTGAGTGGGGTGTACTTGTCTGATAGTTTCCAGCACAATAGAGATTGCTTTGTTATCTTTGGCCTTTTGGTTGCACGTCGATATTGTGCCAAGGCGTTCATGATGAAATCTGCATAAATACCGTAGCTCTGTTAAGTCTCACAATAAAGCTCCCTAGTCCGTTATGCGTGTGCACGCTAGCTATTGACATTGTGCCAGTCCAGTCCATTGACTTCATCCAGCTTCTGGAGTCTGGAGAGACTTATTAACTCCTCAAAGCTTTCTCATCGGATTACACTTCAAAGTAGATTAATGAGAACAAAATTGGACACACCTGTTAATCTTGGCTTAACAACTGCACAAATCCTCTTATGTGCGATGCTAAGACCATTAGATTTCAGTGTGATGTGGAGCAGGAGTAACGCGTCTTTGCAGCAAAGCAGGGATTTAGAGGAAATCACTTGGTCAGCTCCGTAATGTGACTCGAGCAGGCTGGCTTCCAGTCGAATAACCCACCACAACAGGAGTAGCTCTGTTCATGGCCAAGTTCTGCCTTAGGGTTAGTGATATTTTTTGGTTAAAACAAAACGTTATTTGTTAAAAAGGTTAAAGCTCTATATTCTGATAGTAATCATTGCTGTATAGAGTGTTTGTTCAGTCACAGGGGGCCTCCCTGTCTCTCCAGCTCTTTAATAAACAGATAAATCATTTTCAGGTAGGTGACAACATTTCAGACAACCAGGAAAGAGTACCCATTTATCAGCTTAATTTTTATAGTTTTCCAGTTCCAATTTTGCCTGCTCATTTATGTGTGTCATCACTTCCAATTCACTTGTTTAATCTGTATTCTGACTGAGTTCTATATCCTAATCGGATAAAATTGGTATCCTGACCTGAAAATGCTAAAAAGAGCTGGCGAGACATGGAGACTCCTGTTACTGAACAAACACTCTATACCAATGAGTACCATCAGAATATATAGCTATTTAACACTTATTTTAACCAAAGAAAATGACTTACCCTACCTTTAAACATTAAATGGATAAATGACGTGCATGTCATTCATTTAAACAGGATAGTGTTGAGTATCAGCAAATTAAGCTAGGGCAGAGATCCAATACAGGTCTCTAGCCAGAATCGAACATTGCGATTATGTGGTCAGCACACTATCTGGGCAGCAACCGGCATGCGCTGACTTTGAATCAAACTAGAGTTTCAATCGAGTGTCTACAACGCAATGATTGTACAGTCAGTTATAGCTACAGAGAGGAAATATTTATCAAAGTATGTTTTCAGTGCATTGATATAGCCTGAAACTTTGAGGTCTTTATTCTTTAGTATTAAACTGTCTTACATGTTACCCTTAGCGTTAGCCTGGTCTCATTGACGCTTTCCCCCTTTTTGTTTGTCGCTTTCCTTTCCTATATTTCTCATTAAATTGACTGTGATCGCAAAGGTGCTTTACAGATCTTTTAATTGTTGATTGTTGTATTTTTTTATTTACTTTGATGAAAGTAATATTTAAGGATGAACAAGCTAATGGCAGCAGTATACTATTTCTACTCTGAACATGATCTCTCTTTTCCCTGACCGGTATTTGGCTGAACATTTGTCAACCATAGACGAGTCTTTGACCTCTCTTTATGTAGGCATATTTATGTATGTTTGGGGATATGCGTGTGTATGTGTGTGCGTGCGTGTGTCTATGTGTGTCTCTCCGCAGCCATGCCCGTCTACGCTGCATGTGCACCTGCAACAGGTGCACCTATTGCCTGTCTCAGAACCTCCTCAAGTCGGAACTACTGCACAGTATTAAGGCTCAACTCCGCAGGGTCGTTTTCAACAGGTCCATTATTACCTAGAGATCGCCCCCTAGTGGTTTAACATAGCCTCTACCTTCCTCTCTCTGTCTCTATCCTTTGGAGTGGCCTGCTCCATGGGTTTGGGCCACAGAGCCACCTCTCTAACATGAGCTCTCTCTTAACACTAAGTAGTTATAATAAAAGCTCCATTACTGTCCCTTAATGCTACTTGTTAGTCTGGTTTACTTTGCATATCCACTACAAAGAACAGGAGAACGTGGAATAATAATTCCACTGGCTGCAGGGGGTTTGATATTTCCAGAAGATTCATTTTTTGCAGAATAGCTGTTCTAAAATAGTCCAAATGGGTATCACCATTGTACAGCTGTCCAATCGTAGCCGTCCAGTTAATCGCTGTTAGGGTTTATTGGTTTATAATAAAAATGTATTTAGCAAATTATGAGGAATTTGACCTGGCCGCACCAGGTGCTGCGCTGAGGCTCCGGCCACGTCCTCCTGATAAGCTGAGAGCCACCCTGGGGTTTAGGTCAGGTTGTGATTGAGTGTCCCTGGGGGTTAGATCAGGTTGTGATTGAGTGTCTTGGTCTCTGCCCCAGCTCCACCCCACCCACCTCCATTCTGTCCAGCCTGACAAAGGGCAGCCTGACCAAACTGCGTGAGCTAACACCTCGGCTACTGGCCAGGTGAGGGAACAGTGTGCGGTGATGTTTGGGAATCTGCATGAATACTGCACGATGTCCTAACCACTTTCAAACTCACGTACTACTTATTCATTATAGGCATGTCATTATAGGCCGAAAATTCAAAACTAGGTCAAATAGCCGATCGACAAGCTCACAGCACAACGGGTCGCATTGCGACGGGTTGTGAGCTTGTACATGGGATATTTTACCTATTTTTAACATAGGTTCACATAGGGGACCGGAATCGGTCCCATCACATTTGTAACTCAACAAATGGAACCAAATGGACACGTAAGGGTCCATTTGTACACACTCAGAGTTACAGACCTGTAAGGGTTCATTTGGAACCCCCTACAGCAGGGGTATTCAACTAGATTAGGCAGGGGGCCACAACTGTAAAATAACTTGGAGTCGGGGGCCACACAGCGCAAATGTGCGCACACAATTTGCAAAATTTTTCGGGTCTAATTCGGGTCTAATTCGGTCTAATTCGGGTCTAATTCGGTTCTATTTGACCAATATAAATCAACCTTTTTTTGGGTCTAATTCGGTCTAATTCGGTTCTATTTAAGGTTCTAAGTTAAGTTCCAATGAAAGATGGCCTTTCAAGAACTAATGAAGGATAAATAATTTGTACTGTTTTAACTTTGATAACATAAATCAAAGTTAAAATAAATAATAATTATGAAAATTTGGAATATGGCCAGGGGCCACAAGGAAGCTCCTCGCGGGCCGCACGTGGCCCGCGGGCCGCCAGTTGAATATCTATGCCCTACAGGAATCGTGAAAGGGAACCGTTAAGGAATCGGACCGTTAAGAGGGAATCGTAGGGTATGTTAAAATCCTAAAGGATCCCAACCCTATTACTTAACCTTTTTGTTATGAAGAGCAGACAGGCAAGGGGTTGTACTTCTGTATAGCGAGGATCCTGGATGTCTGTGAAATAATACAATAGTTAGAATAGTTAAATCAGAAAACAGTGAGTTGGGCGCTCGGGTGGCGCAGTGGTAAAGTCACTGCCCACCACCACGGAGGGTGTGGGTTTGAATCCACCGTGGTGCATCTGGCTTTGTCGAGCGTCTACACGAACACAATTGGTCCGTGTTGGGGGGAGGAAAGCTGGGCGGGGTGGGTGACATTGGTCATTGCACGTACTCCTACGGACTGGGGGGGCACCTGTCACCAGGGAGTGTTAGGCGGGAGGGGTAGGACGAAGGCTCTACGTCTTCCTGATGGGGGCTCCTCACTGGCAGGTGAGTCAGTAGGATACAACAGCAGTGACAACACAGAAATGTGTGTGGGGAGGAATCAATTGGTATAACGACTAAATTGGGGAGAAAAGGGGGTAAAAATAATTGAAAGAAAAAAAAAACAGTGAGTTGTTTATGGATTCTGCGTTGGCTCTGGAACAATATGGATGATCCAATTCATCATTCTAAGACTTGGAAATATATAAGAATTGCACAAAGACATGGAAAAGTAGTTTGTACAGACTTTAAGCCTCCATACTATGGCTAATTGTCATAGTAGTCCAGCCACTAATATAATTACATTGAATGGTTATCAAAATATCAAAACCATTGAATAGATTCAGTGTTCAGGGCAAAACAAGTTTAATTAACAAAAATGGAAACCATTTATAAAACCAAGTGTAGGAACCGTGTGTAACCAGGGACTAAACCAAAGTAGAAAGCCATCTGCCCCTAGATGTCACCTGAGGTGGATATGCAAATCGTAAATCTTACACTGCAAAAAAAAAAAGCTGCATAGTTTGCATAGCGAGTGAACGAAACGCAAAACCACAGCTCTGTAGTTTTGGTTTGTGCTTTGTCACACTCGAGCTGAAACCCTCATTGATTTCTGCATGTCTACATGTTTGGCTCTGTGATTTCCTTAATCATTATAAAAGTGTTTTAATATCTTCTTGTGCATACTGCACTCATGTCTCTTTGCTATTTGACCACCTGCATCAATAATAGAAACAAAGTGCATGAAATGATTGCCTGTGACGTTTTCAGTCTTGGAAGTTAATCTCATTCAATTTCTTACACTAGAGTCCAAACCCACAAGATAGGTGTTTTTACTTTTGAAAAAGTCATTAATGTCTTAGATGCCTTCGTCAATGTTTACAAGAGCCAGTGAGCTTCTTGATTAGAGCACTTTTTTAATACATTTTAATTGCAGTCAGTTGTGACAGCCTTTGTTATTGTCTTCTCTTGTGAGTTTAGACTCCAAAATACCCTAACAGATTTGTCTGGTGTTTGCATGAAATACGAAATCAAAACATTGACGTTGATGATTTATAACTGTACCCACCAATCACCCTTTTAATTCCATGCTGTTCTTCCATGTTGTACCGTTTCCTGTTCTTGTTTTTCCCTCCCCTCTCTGTAGGTGTTCACACATGCATGTTTGGTTGCCTCTTTTTCTCTTCTTCCTGCACGTGTCGACCCTGTGCTGATACTGCATGTGTCCACCCTGTGCTGATTATACAATTGTTTATCACCTTGGGACGGGACGATAATCGTTATTTCCGTTAATCGTGATAAAAAAACGTTCACAATAATCGTATCGCAGAGATTTTAATTTATCGTGAAAGTGTCCTCCGTCATACACTACTAGGATGAATTTGTTTTTGTTGACCTGCAAATTCAGTACCATTGGAAGTTGGAACCTCTATACCCTGTAAAGAGCGCATTTGGTACACTCTCATTTCACTCTACACAAATCGATTTGCCAAAAATAGCAGATCTACAAGCTCACAGCGCGTTGTGAGCTTGTAGATCGGCAACTTTTGGCGAACGTTGCCCCCAGAATGGGGACGTTCAAGTGGCTAACAAAAGTACCATTTTGAGTTTTAAGCATATTTTGATTATCACGGTATCGTAATTATTTTTGCCACACTAATCGTAACGTGTAATTTTCATATCGTCCCATCCCTTATCTCTGCATGCCTCATACAGTATCTTTCTAACTGGCTTTCAGTACTAGCCACAAGGGCTTGCCTTGGTCCTCAGCGTGATGTCGCCATCTGTTGGTGGTAGGGGGTAGGTGCCAGTCCCTTGCAGGCTGCAGAGTAGTAGTGCTTGATGTTTATACAAGGGGAAGGGTGGTGGCATAATACTTTAGTGTTGAATGGCTTACTTTGAATGAAGTTATTTCGTGCGTGAACTGCTTTTTCTTGGATTTGGCCTGCTACATTCACCTAGTGATTATGAGGCCTGCAATGGCTTGGTTAGGAAAAAACAACAACAAAACAAAAGTAAAATCTTCAGGTTGAGCACCCAGACATGCCCAGTTATTGCCGTGTCCTGGTGATGTCTTCTTAACCTCCGGGAGTTAATGATTAATAGCATGCCACTAAACTTTAGGCTAATTTATACTTTGTAAAAACGACCACATCATTAAAAAAAATTACGTTTTGGCGCATTTCGCATTGACACTTTTTCAGGTAAAAGTAGAATGTTTTTGTCATTCAGAGTGGTCATTTAATGAAGTATAAGGTCATACACACCACATTGACAGCAGTTCTACTGTAAATGGGTTTGGCTGGCCCAGAATTAGGTTCTGCATTTTTAGTAATTGTTACCTGTTTGCACGGGTTAGGATTCACAGTTGGGACAATGTGGAGGCACTAGACATTAAATCTCCAGTTCGTGCTCTTACCCAGACCTACATTATGACAACATGGGTTTTAATGCGGCTGATCGAGTCATCTGCGAGTCATCTGTTGCATTTATCTTTCCCTCCCTGTATCTTGTCTATTCTATCTCTCTTTAATGTAGTGTATACTCAATACAAAAAGCAGAATAGCCCTCAGAAAACGTATCTGTGCTTATCTTGCTTTACATTTGGATTTAGTGAATTTGTATTTATATTTTGCTCCAATTTATAGCCCCTAACTTTATACAGTGTCACAGAAAATATTACTAAGCAGCATAATATAATATCTAGTTAGCTAGCCGAGCGATCAGAACTATATGCTACAGTAAAACATTCCAGTGCCGTTACTGTATATCATGGTTCTTCTGATGAACTATACCATGTTTTCTTTACAATAACTAAAGAAACCTTGAACCTTGTTGGAAAGTGTTGACCAATCAAATTACTTGACTGCAACTACCGGTAACTGTTGTCTGGATATTGTCTCTGACCACGAACCTTGATATAAGAGAACATTTACTTCCCCTCATAAGTTAGGTTCAATAGTCCAAACCACTTGTAGCTTGAAAATAGTCTTTAAATGTACAGGATCAATACGTAGTGCAACGGTTACAAAAAAAGAAAAGAAAAATACTGTCAAGTTTCAATCCACAATTACGGATGGTAGTCATTCATTTGTCAAAAAGCCCAAAACAAACCCTGCAGCCATCATAAATAACAGACATAAATTTGATTAGATAACCATGTGCTCAGAGCAGCCCTCAGATGTGGCTGCCATGCGGTGTGTACAGTCGTTGTGTAAATGAGGTGTGTATTAGCCTGGCTGACACGGTGTGTTTTGTCGAATGCTGTTTTATTTGACCAGGAATTGATTTGGGCTCATGGTTTGTGTTGTCAGGTGAGGGGGGTTTGGGTGGAGGTTGACGTTGCCTACTGTATTCGTGTGTGTGTCTGTGTGTGTGTGTATGTATTCTGTCCTTGCCCGTGTTGGGTGGGTGTGCGTGTGCGTGTCTGTGCGTGTACTGTAAGGCTGCGGGGCTGGGTGGAGGGTGTGGGGTCCTACCTGCTGGCTGAGGAGGATTTCAGCCTGAGTCATCAGGTTACAGCCATCTCCCACGTAGAGGAATCCATCTACATGGAGGCCTCTGATAAACCACCCCAGCCTCCTCCACACAGGTAAAGACAGACTGCAGACGCCAGGGCCAAGGACACCTGTCTGTGTGTGTGTGTGTGTGTGTGTGTGGGGTGGGTTTGTAGTGCTGCAACTACTGATTATTTGCTTAGCGATTAATCAAATTTATTTTTTCATAATTTGTTTTATTTTTCTATATATCAACTAACCGACGTGAAAAGACTAGATTTTTCATAGAATGTGAAAATAGCCGATCTACAAGCTCAGAACCTGTCGCAGAGTGACACGTTGTCACCTAGTAGATTGGTTGTTTTTGCTATTTTTAAAGCATTTCCCCCAAAAATCGATTATCCTTGGTAAAATCGATAATTGATTTTATTTCGTTTTTTATAATCGATTAAATGTATTACTGTCGCACCCTGGGTTCGTTTTAGAGAAAGAACATTATATATCTATAAGGGAGCAAGAGAACGTGTACATGTTAGTGAGAGGCGGTGTGCGCTGGTATGTGTGTGGGAGAGCGAGTGTGTGTACATATTGTATGTTTGTTTATTTTTGAGTGACTGCAGCATGGTGATGATGACTAGCACAGACTCATTTAATTGATATAAGAGGAGAAGTGCAACTAACTTATAGTCTGCAGTGCACTTTCACTTGTCCTGTAGGAAATGGTCCAACTTCCCCCAGGTTTCGTTAACGTCATCTTTTTTTATTGAATTGCTTTCATTGTGTTATTGACTATTTCAGTTTTGTTGCTTTCTTAAGGACCATACCGTCATCGCTACATGTGAATGTCTGTTCACATCATGCAACTTCAACAGCATATCGTACATGGACGTTGACATTTTTGCATGACTTTTTGTATGTCTTGGCTCCTGATGAAGGTCCCCGTTTGACCGAAAGATTGATTAACACAAAGTAGAGAAAAGTGTGTGGCACATTTTCTGTTTTGTTTTGTTTTTGGCATTTTATGCTTGGATAGATCAGTTTAACTCATTCACTGCCTAGAACGACTAAAACGACTTTTGTCCCATTAAAAAAAAGACCCAAAGACCAAGGAGATGTGATTTTTCGAAGATCTAGACTCCCATCCACTTCCTTGTTAACTTAAAACTTAAACATTCTGTATCTCGGCTCCTGAGTACTTTTTTTTTCCAATGAAAAATCTTGGCAGTGGGCAAACGCGGCCAGAAATAATTCAGGCAGTGAATGAGTTAAAGAGACTGGAAACCAAAGGCAGAGAGAGAGATAGAGGAGAGACATGCGTGTCAAAATGGGGGTCAGATTCAAACCAGGGACTCGCTCTCTCTACAAGGGTTATGGTCTGTTCACTAAACTGGCTGATTCACCCAGTTCCACACCCTTGCAATATGAATGTCTGTGAATGGGGTTGAGAAAGGACCAAATATAAACATATACTGTAACACAATATACAGCAATACAAATACAACCACGTCATTATACAAGCGACCTACAAAAGAACGCAATTTTTAAAAATTGATCTGGGCTTAATGGAGTGAAAACAGTCTGGTACTCAAGCTATTTATGTGTTGTCTGTTTTGTATCTATTTTTTTATTGACCTATTGTGTCTGAAATAAAGTTTAGATATATATTATGAATGGACATTGACATAGTGACTCCAGTATGGTCCTGCTGATGCCAATAGGCTGAAGTTTCGCAGTGAGGCTTGGTATCACATTTGTGTTTTTAAGATGGCTATATATACAGTTAATGTCTGTGTTGGTGGCATTTGTTTCAAGAGAGGTACTGCCGGTGACAAATAGTACAAGTGAGTGGCTGGCTCGTCTGCTTGGCTGCATTCAGGTATCAATGTAGTACATGTATATGGGACTGCTGGTATGGAAAGTTGCTGAGCAAAGTTATCATTTGAGCTACCGAGGGTACGTAAAATGCTCTTTCAGTCTCATCATTCCTCTCATGCTACATCATTTCCTCATTTCCACCATCACTTCATCGTAGTCTGCAGTGTGCACAGCTATGTTATACTTTAGTTGTTGTGAAAAATGACTTGTTGTCAAAAATGATGCAGAAAATACACTGTTTTAACATATTTTCAGGGGTTGAAAAATGTCATTATTGTTGAACGACACATCGAAAGGGTCTTAAAGATAAGCCAGCTGGCATGAAATGAGAGGAAACGTTTCCTAGCAGAGGTGTTTCTGATATGAATATTCCTTTGCAAAGGTTTGAAAAGTTTCCTCTGTTCTTTTTGCCCATCTGTGTATATTAGCTCGGTTAGAACTTTGGCCTCTTTGCCTCTGTCTCGCCGTCCCACAGACAACATCACTCCTCTGTTCACCCCTGCTGCTTCGCTGTGCTTCATCCTGCTTCCCAGGCCAAATGACAAAAGAAAAGCCTGTTGCCTAGCAGGTGTAACAGAAACAAATGTAGTAGTAGTTTTCATGCTGGAGAAGCAAGGCCTTGTGATGTAGGGCAAAATATATATCTATCTATATCTATATCTATATCTAGATCTAGATCTATATATATATATATATATATATAGGCACTCCCTCTTTGAAAACCTTTGATTCATGGGAAATGGACCCCGCTATGAGCACCTTTTTGTTTCAGGAGGTTTCCATCTGAGACAGAACTGGACTTTTTGTTTTGTCATTTGGCAACTGGTCCCAATTTAGTTTTACAACTGATTTTTTTTTTTTTTTTTAACGTTCTCTTAATCTCTTTCTCCCTCTCTCCCCTTCACTCACACATAGGCACATGGCTCAAGCGGACGTGAAGAACTCTACATTCTGGCTCCGAGCGAGCGTGGGCGCCACCGTATGCGCCGTGCTGGGCTTCGCCATGTACAGAGCGCTGCTCAAGCAGCGATGATCAGCCAACTCAAAAGCATGAGACAAATACTTCCTCCTCCACCCGCATTACCCTGAAAGACTAAGAGACAACCGAACCAACCAACCCCCTGTGGCCTCAGGCACACCTCATCCCCCCCCCGCCCCCCGCCCCCCCCCCAAAAAAAAAAAGAGAAAACAGACAAGACGGAAACTATAGATTCATTTTTATATACATTTGAAACTGAAGAACAATGTTTATTTGTAACTCATGTTTTTCCTCTTTTGTTGATTGGGGCATGTAAGAGGTTCTTTGCAATATCAAGTAACAAAACATTCAAATATAACTGCAGGCATTCTGGGTTATGTTGGTCTTGTCTAGTCCAGGTCAGACATTAGTAGTCACTGGTTGTATTAACAGATGATTGTAATCCAGACGTTCCCCCCCCCCCCCCCCCCCCCCCCCTCAGGTCAGTATTATTATTTAGATGGTTGTAGATCAGAGACAGAAGAGGGCAGCCACACACAGATACAGTGAAAGGGACTGCAGTTGTCTACAATTCCCCCAAGGTTTTAGGATGGACTCCCAGCTACCGGATGAGGTCACTGAAGGTTACTTTGCCACGGTGAATGACCTGCAGCTCTTTACACTGCACCTACAGACACACAACACAGCAAAGCCATTTTTTAACAGCATAAAGTTCATGGGTGTTGTGCACATTTCTTTTCTTTGAGATTAATTTATTAACCTGTTATTTTTTTGTCAATGTTTTGTTTTGAGTGTTCTTTTTCCTTTTTTGCTCTGCACCGCATGACACAAATTATGTCATGTACTTTTGTATTTAGTATCATCAAACTGTCTTCACAGTCTACTTCATGACTATCTGCCTCTTGTTTTTATTTTTCTGGTTTTCAAATAGAGCCTTACCTGTCATATTCTATTTTTATGAAATCGTAGACACTAACGGAGCTAGAGATAATGCTGTTATTAACAACAGGCCATTCAACGCACCTCTCCCACCTTAAAACTATGGAAATGTTTATTCTCATTGACTTTTCCAGCATTTACAATAAAGAACTGTGTGATCGAGGCTGGCCCCATGTGTGTTATTAACTTATTATTACTATGAAATTCAGTAAGTGAGGTTGGTGAGAGATTATCGTCAGCTGTGTCTCCTGTAGGACAACGACTGCTGCCTAGTTGTAATCGGCGAGGTGTCGTAACGCATGGATTAAAGTTCTGTCGCCACGACTGATTTCAGTCATTTGGATTCTATAGAAGTCAGCATGTCTTCCACTTACTTCACGGGGGCCGTGTAGAGGCTGTTGCCTTTGTGATGATACAACTGTAACCAAGGTATTATTATTTGTATCTCTCAGCAGAAAATGCAATCATCTTGAATAAATACTACAATGAATGGTATGTTTTTAAGGTTCCCCTTCTCAGTGGCTACATATCTATTCTGTTCTTTGTTGTCCAAAAATCCCCTTTTGTGAATCGGAATAGAGAAGTAAAGAGGCGAGGAGGGATTGATACTGTGCATCACTGTGTGAGGAGGAAGTTAGACCAGCAACACAGGTACACAGAATTATGAGCTACAGCAAGCCACCATGTCGACTGACGGGACTAGATTAGTGTTCGAAGGATTCCTAAAAAAACGAAAAGATACTATGGTAAGATGGAGTTTCAAAATAGATTTGTTGTTAGACTTGTGTAGAATTGTTTGACTTACTGTACCTATTGATCAGAATGACCTACCAGTATCATTCATCAAATCATTATCATTATCATACCTACTGTATTGATCAACACATATCTATCTACCGACAGTATATCTATCTATGATTTGATAACGCCTTCCTATTAGTCTTGTGAAAAAGTGTGATACTGGTTTATCAAAACAACTACAGTATATCGATCTAATAGCTACTGTCTTCTCTCTAGAAAATCAGGTGGTCAACGTATTGGTTCAGACTCCAAAATACAACATTGTTTTTCTACAACAAGAAAGGTGGCAGTGCAGTAAGTAATACATTTGCTGTAATAGAACAAACAAAAATAAATGTAATACAAGTCAATAGCATTTACATTGAAGCTGTAACCTATCAGCGTCTCCATAATATATTAGGGACAAACACTCTTTCGGGTGTTGTGTTGGTGGTGTGCCCCTGTACATTTATGTATTCATCTATGTATTGATTTTAATACATTTTGATCCCATCACTCCACAGTTACATCTGAGGGGCCTGTACTACATCTACACTGTGAGTCCACCTTTGATTTCACATGAAATAGAATTCATTCCTTCTACTCTGGTTAGAGATTTGTTGATGGGACACTCACAGTACATGAGTTGTTTTTAGGGATGTGTTAATGGTAGGGTACATGATGGTACATGAGTTGTGTTTGGTGCAGTGGTGTAAAGTAACTAAGTACATTTACTCAAGTGCTGTACTTAAGAAAAATGTTTAGGTCATTTTACTTTACTGGAGTATTTCCAATTTTCGTTCCATTACATCTCAGAGGCAAATATTCTACTTTTACTCCACTACAATGTTTTGAAAACTTTAGTTACTAGTTACTTTGTAGATATAATTTGAAAATAGCCGATCACAAGCTCATGCGACGCGTTGTAAGCTTGTAGATCTGCTATTTTCAAACATTTTTGTACTTTTACTTTTGGTACTCTAAGTATATTTTGATGCCAATACTTTTGTACTTTTACTCAAGTAACATTTTGAACACAGGCCTTTTACTTGTAACAGATAAATATCTGTTAGTACTTCTTCCACCACTGGTTTAGTGACGTGTTGGTAGAGTACATGATGGTACATGAGTTGTGTTCAGTGATTTGTTGATACAGTATACATGGCGCATGAATTGTGACCTCACTTGCACCAGGTTCAGTCGGTGAGGGAGGTGCCCAGGGAGGACAGCAAGCGCTTTGTGTTTGAAATCACCATGACCAATGGGAAGAGAAAGGTGTTGGTGAGTCATTTCTGCTATTTGAAGGCATGCATTGCACACAACCGTGCCATGGGGGGGGGGGGGGGGGGGGGGTATAGGTCCATGCTTCTTCGTTTGATATCCAACCCCCAGGTCGTTCATTGTCATCACCGGCGGGGAAGGGGATTATGTTTTATCCCTGCTTCTGGTCAGACACGTTAAATGTCTTAACACAACACGTGCGTGCATTAATCAGTCTGTTTGGTCTTAGTTGACCAAGACTTAGTAGTAAATGTTTATGCTTTTCCATGCACATCTTTTATTCTGCAGTCTATAACTTTCAATAGCCAATGTCAAATCAACATTAGAACGTTCTCAATCTCACCAATACAACCCGAAGAGGCTGGTCTCTGCATGATTGTAACACAATTTTACAGATGTGTTTATTAAATCAGCTGTGTTGTGTTGTGACTCATACAATGACCCTGTGTGTGTGTGTGTGTGTGTGTGTGTGTGCGTGTGTGTGTGTGTGTGTGTGTGTGTGTGTGTGTGTGTGTGTGTGTGTGTGTGTGTGTGTGTGTGTGTGTGTGTGTCTCTCTCACACAGGCTGCAGAGACAGCTGCTTTGAGAAAGGAATGGATCGGGAAGCTATGGCAAGCCATGCACCTCGCTAACCCTGAGGGCAGCACACGGTAAAGATGATAAAAGCTTTTAATATGAACGGCTAATAATTTCTACTCATGTAAAGTAAAATACTACTCGAAGAAAGAGGGGCTGGTTGTCTAAGGCTAGACCCCACCGCAGGCTGGCCGTTTGGGCCTTAACCAGTCCCTTTGGGCAGACATAAGGTCATATGGTTAAGGTCATAATCGGACACCATGTGGCGGGTCCTGGCCTTAGACCAGTGGTTCTCAACCTGTGGGTTGGGACCCCCAGGGGGGTCCCCACATGATGTTGGGGGGAGTCCCCAGATGACAGTGAAGTGACAATTTAAGGACTTTTAAGACCCTTTTAATAACTAAATAAAAAGAAAGAAAGAAAAGAAAAAAGACATGCTCACAACGCCTTGCAATGCAAGGCGTTGTGAGCTTGTAGATCTGCTATTTATCATTTAATATTTATCAGTAGAACCGAGTCAAACTAAATGTACTGCATCAACTCCTACATTCCAAGTGCTTATCAGGGCGGGGTGTCCCCGGGTTCAAATATGATTATTTTGGGGGGTCACAGTGTGAAAAGGTTGAGAACCACTGCTTTGGACAACCATTCCTCTTTCTTTACTCGTAGGAAACGAAAACGTTTCAGTTGAAATGAAAAGATCTCTGTAGTAGCCTCTACAACCGTGTTTACATTGAGGTGTAAGATGTTCCATTCTAAATCTATAAACTTACAGTGAAAATGATGTTGCTGTGATCCATTCTGCTTGACAGGAAGACAGAAATTAAATAATTCCACATTTTACCACATAAAAACTGGTTCTGTTGGCCCTCAGCTTGGATTTTTCTCACCAACGTGAGAGGGGACACTCCAGCGTGCCCTCCAGCTCAAGCTGTGATGATGACGTCGCTCTGGGTGTTCGGCCCCTCTCGGCCCCCGCATATCCCAGCCAGAACCTCCACCAGAGCGGTACCACCTTCTCTTCCATCTCCTCCTCGGAGGAGCTGAACAGTGAAGAGCCTATCCATCAAAACAGCTTTACAGTCTGTAAGTCCTCACAGGGATATAAGGTCTGAGTGTGTGTAGAGTTGCAACATTCTATTATTCTTTTTGTGATTATACTATGAAATTACTCTTTTGATTAATCCAATAATCAAGAAGCATATCTTTTTTGATGATTTAAAAAATTAAAAATATATCAATTAATTGACTAATATTTTCTTAATACTTACTTACCTATTTTATACTTCATCGTACAACAGTGTCGCACAAAAATAGCTGATCTACAAGCTCACAAAGCGTCTTGAATTTGTAGATCTACAATTTATGCAATTCTTTATGTAATTTTTAATTTCCCTCAAATCAATTATTAAAAAAAAAAATAATCGGACACCCCCAGCGTGTCCATAATTTGAATGTGTGATTCATTCAAACAGGCCTAGCTACTTTCATACTATGTATTCTGAACATGTGCCAAAATGTGCTGAGGTCATCATAAGTTGGGGTGCAAAGATTCATGATGATAACAAATGCAACACAGAAGGCTGGGCATTCTAGTAGTATGTTGTGATGAACACTAGGGGGTGCTAAAGATTGTGTTTTCAGGTGATGGACGCCCCAATATACATGAGACCAGTGGCCTCAAGACTGAGGAGGAGACACAGGACGAGGCAGAGGCAGACTATGACATTTTACCACCTCCAAAGAGTAAGTACAGTACTGTCTGTGTAGACCAGGGGTCTTCAACGTTTTCAGGCCAAGGACCCCCTAGCTGAGAAAGAGATGAAGCAGGGACCCCCTACTCTATATTGTATAAAATTGTGTCTCAGATTAAAACATTTTTTTACAGTCTGCTCTTTTTTCCCTCTACACTTATAGCCTCTTCAATAAATGAAACATATACCCGATCTACAAGCTCTCAACGCCTCGCAGCGCGAGGCGTTGAGAGCTTGTAGATCGGGTATACCCCCTATAGTAGCTTTGAGGACCCCCTAGGGGTCCCGGACCCCCTGTTGAAGACCCCTGGTGTAGACTGCTGTGACGGGATTTTTTTGTTATAAAAGTACTGTATACGCTATAATTAGTTCATATCCAATTAGTTACCTAACACTGTCAACACCCTGTTGAAAACAGCCAATCTACTGTATGTGACATGTTGTGTTGCGAGCTTGTAGATATGCTATTTTCACTATTGAGAAAATAAATGAAACATACCTTGTGCAGTGCTGTGATCAATAATTTAATTTTGCGTCCTCTTTAGCGATGTGTCAAATGAATGGTTCATCAGAGGAGGACTTGTCTCAGGACGAGGGCCTTTATGACGTTCCTCAGCAGGTCTTGTCTGCTGATGAGGAGCTGTATGATGTTCCTTTGTCCTACAGGCGGCTTCATGACCATCAAGGTGAGATTGTCCTCTACACCTCAAATAAGTCACTTTTATTTCCAAATGGAAATGGGAAAAAAAGACGAAGAGAAGAACCTGTGTTCCAATGGATCCAAAATGTTGTTATCATTTAGTCACAAGCACTTCATTGGTTCAGTATTTATAAAACCCACAGACAGACTTAACCACTTTCACTTTACAAATGTTCAAAACTAGCAAAACTACACATACACACACAAACATACAAATTCTGCCTGACAGCAACGATATTCTCTAAGTGGAGTAGTACAGTATGACTGTTTGCTGTGATCATTTCAGAACACAGAGAGACGATGGAGAGCATCTACGACGTACCAAGCACTCTTTTGAGGACAACGTCAGATGGTAAGTCTGACTTCAACGCGTTACTGTAACTAGATTTCTTGTTCTTGTCTCACATGATGGTGTAGAGCAGCAGTTGACAAACTCACGTCACTGTCACAGACCCCCAAATTGACTTTCATTAGGTTGTGGAACCCCATTTAAGATAATTCTGTCATAGGGACAGGTGGAATAGTCACTTATTGCATTCAAGTGAATTGCATTATAGTGAAATTAAATAACTCCTCGTTTGGCTGGGGACCCCCTGAAGATGCCCTGGGGGTCCCTGGAGGCCCCTGGACTCCACTTTGAAAGGGGTATTTGGGGGCTTCCACGTCTCTTACTCCACAATTGAGCATAGATCCTTAGAGCTTTATAATAATGAATGGCAATGGTGAAATGACAGGCCAATTTATCTTGTCTGTTTAACTACAGTATGTAAGCTCTACTTAATTTGATGTATGACGAATAGTGAAAATATCCTTTTCAGGCTATAGATCTGAAATTTTCACAATATATTTTTGGCCTATAATGACATGCCCAAAATAGGAACGCCAGGTTGAAAAGCTACTCCTAAGCCGTGTTTCTTTATATATTCCATTTGTTTGTGTTTGTGGTTGCAGAGGGGGATCTGGAGGTGGGGGGGAGCCTGCTGGAGGATATGATGGCCAGTCTTGGGGGAGAATCAACAAGCTGGGGGGCCAGAGAGACTACATCAGCAAGACCATACACACCCATATACTTCTAGAACACTGAGCCCTGGACAGAGCTATGAATTCTCTCTGCAGCTGAGTTTTGCTACTGTAAGAGTACCTGTGTACAGTAGTGGTTCTCAAACGTTTTAATTTCAAGGACCCCCAATTTGGTATGCACTTGTCGACGGATCCCTATAACTCCCTTTGAGTTACAGACCTGTAAGGGTAAATTTGTTTCCTAACAATCAATACTTTAGCTGGGGACCCGCTTGAACCCCCTCAAGGACCCCTGGGTACACATACACAGGGTATGTCGTTGCTGTCGGGCAGAAACCTATCTCCATATTCTAACTTTTTGTGTTTTTTCGTAAATTAACACCCTAAATTAACACTACAGCATGACACAAAAGCATCAAAAGTAGCAGATCTACAAGCTCAAAACACGGCGCGACATATGAGGTTTCATAGATTGAATAGGTTGAATAGACTTGTCTTTCACTGCACTAGGACATTGGTTGTACGGTACTTCATATTTCCATGCAACAGACAACGAGCAGCAGCACATGCTGCAGCCATTCCACATCTTGGACAATAAAGAGACTTGACACAGTACTGTTGTCTTTGAGCTTATATTTACAAGACAGAGAACCAACCAAGTATTACTTTATAACATTATATACTGTGCCACACTGTACAGAGCTGAGAAGTGTTACAGGTGCGAGGAGGTCAGTCACACCATGGTCCACAATAGCAAATTCACCCACACGTCACTTTTGTTCAGTTAAATAAACATAAAAAAACATCAATATTGCTTTATACATGGTGGACAAGTTTCCCTGGCATGGTTAAAGTCTAGTTTTAGGAAACATTTAGCGTACTTGGTAGGATTTCTTTAAACCACTCTTCCAAAAAATATCTGAGCTACAAGCTCACAATACGTCACGGCACTGTTATTATGAACTTGCAGAACTGCTATTTTCGTGATTTCTATACATTTATGAAAATAGGGATTCCAGGCCGAAAGTGGTTAAAGTCTTGGACTTATTCATGCATGGGAAACTGTTCCTTTGAGATCCAGTTGAATGATGATAGCAACATCTAACATACGCAGGGCTATGATTTACTGAGCATTACCAAAAGAGAATAAACCAGTTTCCCCAACTACCTTAACACAGGCAGCACTCTAATGCCCCACTGTTCACCACTATGTGTTTCTGTGTGGCACATGTAACCTTCCAGCAAAGGCTCAGTAAATCGATCCGGAAAATGGTCTCATACAGGCACAAGGATGGAAGATTGGCATAGTTTGGCTCTCAGAGGAGACAACCAGGCTGGTGAGAGACGTGACGATGACAGTAGTATACAGTACAGAGCATTATTTTACATTACACTTGATAACTTTGAAGACTCAAAACTACGCTAGATTCACAACAAAGCATTCCCACATAAGGATTAAATAGACTCTGAAATATCACTTCATAGACAAAGATAGCAGTTCTCATATGACAAAACTATAGTAGTGCAGGGAATGAATTGAACGACAAGCTGAAACGCGCGGTGGAACGAATGTGATGGTTAAAAGTGATTTGTGCATTCTCTAAAAAACACGTTTCTCTTTGGAACATAAAAGAATCAAGGCAAATAACAGAAACAAAAAAAAACAAAATAACAGCTTGAACCTCAATTGAGACATAAACATCCATAAATGATTCAATGGTGTGTAGAGGTACTGTTTAAAAGACTGTTAAACTAAAAAGTAGCAATGGTGATTTTGGAGATTTTTGGTATATAGTGTACATGATTCCAGTTGTGTTCATGTAGCAACATAAATAGAAACAGGAAGATACAAATCATATCATTACATATTATGTACTGTAGCCAGGGGAGACAAAATGGACAAAGTGTAAAACACAGGAAGTCAAATAGCTAATTGTTTATAGTAACTAAATATTGGCTCCATTTGATTGGCTTACATATACACTGATTGGAATTGATGTTATTGTTTCAGATAGGCATCTAACAATTCACCCAAGTTGGGTCAATTATGTTCTTCAATTGTCCTAAAATGTTTCCTTAATTAATGTCACCTCACCTGACATTTAATAGGTAAGACCTGTGCAGTTGTTAACAGTTATTCAATCAAGTATGTCAAAGATGACATATATACAATAACGAAGATACACATTTGACAGACCTAGATTTGAACCTGTGGATTTAGTGTTGTACAATATGCCTCCCTAATTTCTACAAACACTGACAGCTTTTCTGTCTGGGAGCTATCAAAACCAGCCAGGGCAGGAATGTACTGGGGGCTTTTATCCTTCTAAAGAATACACATTTTGATAAGAGTATAATACAACTTTATGTCAGTTATCTGCCAAACAGCCAAACGGCTGGTAGAGTCATTGCCAAAGTGTTGATTGTATTAATTTTGGCAGTTTGGCTGGTGTGAAGTAGCCTGGTAAACCCTCCTGGTGGCAGAATTCAATTTCATTTTCATTCAGCAGACCGGTCTGCTGAAATCAAATGGAAATGGGAATTCCGCGACCGGGATGGTCTACCAGGCTAGGTGTGAAGTTCTCAACCCTGGCGTCTGTGCTGGAATGAAGGGAATCATGCCTTGGCCTGGGATTGTTCCCTGAGGAACTCCTCCAGGACAGTGATGATGCTGCAGGCCTCAGGCAGGTCACTGTGTTCGTTCCTGGCATTCTGCAGCAGCACGTCGCCGTTGCCGCAGCCCTGCAGGAACTGGCAGCAGCGGAACAGAGCGTAGTGGCTCATCTCTGCCTGCCGCACGAAGCGCTTCAGGCTGTTCATGTCTTGGATGGCCTGCAGGGGCGAGGACAAGGCATTATGGAGGAGGAAAGGAAGGAACCAAGCGAAAAAGGCCAATGTTCAGCGTACAGTGGTTCTCAAACTTTTTATTTATTATTTCAAAGAAACCTACTTTGGTATGCATTTGTCCACAGGCACCCATAACTCAGAAAGTGTACAAATGCTTCCATTTGTACATACTCAAGAGTTACAGACCTGTAAGGGTCAATTTGTTGGTTCCTAACTATCAATAATTTAGCTGGGAACCTCTGGAAGCCCCTCAAGGACCCCACTTTGAGAACCACTGTTCCACAAGAAAGGAATGGTGGGCATTGGGAGGAGAACTTTCAAACATGTTGTACTGTTGAGTCATATTCAATGTTGCTACGGACTGTCACCTTGAGTTTGAAGTTTTCCAGGATCTGTCTAAGCAGGAAAGGATTACAACGCTCTGCTGCATTCAGGAACGCCTGGATCCAGTCATCACAGAAACGATTACTGACTGGGGGAACGAAAAAAAACCCACGTCAAGCTGGACTCAGACTGCAGGACAATGAAATCGTATGACATCTAAAATTGTAAGACAGTTCATCAAGAAGCCTTTCATAAAATCTCGTGCTCAGTCTTAATGAGCAGACAAGGAATGAGGAGGGTTATTGTGAAGTAGATATTCACTCATCTATATGCAGACGGTGGGAACTGGTAGGAGAGTGGTACATAGTCTTTTGCAAGATATCCATTTGCTAGTGTGTATTTCAAAAGTGATAAAATAATCAATCTCTCATATGCTTGCCGTTTACATGCACCCACTCCTTGTATGTATGTAAAAACTCCTTTACGCACTCCCGACTGTCCTGTGTAACTTTGATATGATCTTGTGCTCAAAAGATCGGTCAGCGACGGCTTGGATGCACTGCCCTCCCTGTGTGTAGTGGTGCTGACCAAACGCTAGGCTCATCTCCCAGGATTTTCCTCTCGATGATAAAATGTAACCAGGGGAGGCAAATCTGGCCCAAATCTGCAGTAGATTACTGCAGTCTGAGCCCAGTTTAACCACTTAAGCCCTATATACTTAGTTGTGCGACAAATAGCTCAAATAGTCAAACTGCAAGCCTACAGTGTCTTTTCACCTACTGTACAGTATAATGACATGCCCAAAATAGGGAGGCCAGATTCAATCATCTAGATTACTCTTGATTACCACCTACCAGTGTTGGAGAATGTGGGTGGGCTGGTGGAGCAGTCTATGATCAGGTTAGTGTCCTCGGACATAGCCTTGCATAGCGAGGCTGTGGTGGTGTCCTGCTGGGAGAGGCCCTGCAAACTGGCTGCTTTCACGAACCTAAACATCCACCAAACAGAACACTTTGTCACAGTCACATACACGGATATTTACGACAGCACATACCCACATCTATTAGTAATCGATCACATGCTACTATATGTGGTGGTAGGGTGCAATACACTCAGTAGGTGTTGAGATGTTTTAGCCATGTGATTTGTTTGTGTTGCATTATTGGTAAACTAACTCACCTGGCCACATCAGCCTTTGTCTTCTCATCTGAATTGACAACCTCGACTTGAATGTGACTCAGAGCCTGAACACAAGAAGCTAAGTGATTACAAATGTATCCTTGTGTAGCATTGTTGTCTTCTTTTTTGCATTTGATGTCTTGAACATATCAATGCTGAGATGTTACATTCCACAGAGTAAACAAATATTTGTCTTGTGATGACATGATGATATAGAAGGGTAACAGGTTCCTATTTTTCAGTTTTTACTTCCTCAATGACTTGGTTTGATAAGACTGGTTAATATCAAGCCAAAACACAAGTAATGCTTGTATGTACTGTACTGTATGTTGAGTAAGGACCAAGTGGTCACTGTAGACTCAGAGTGACGAATTTGCAAACATGAACGGGTATGCACAATTCGTTTGCAGTTTTCATGGTCCCTCCGGAGCAAGTAAATGAGAGCAAAATCTGATTATCACATAAAGAATCTTGAACCTTGAATAATATATCACATTCTAAGTTGACAATTATTTGTCACTCGAATAATTGCGATTAAGGATTTAATTGTGTGTTTGGCATTGAACATTGGAACATATGAATACAAAATACATTTCTGTTTGCCTTTTAGGCTTCGTAATAAAAAATTGCACAGGTAAGATATGAAAAATAACTTAAATATACAAATAAATTATTGACATATTTAATAATTGTATACATTTGAAAATAGCAGAAATAGATGATCTACAAGCTTACAACGCGTCACACGTTGTAAGCTTGTAGATCTGCTATTTCTGCTTTTTTTTATATTTGAAAATGTGTGAACATTTTTCAACATGACGATTATGCAAAAATAATTGCAATCATCTCAAATAATAGCGATTAGACGATTATGTGATAATTGTGACGGGCCTACTCACTGCATGCAGCAGGAAGCTGATGCTCCCCTGGACCAGCAGTACCACACGATGGATGTGCATCACCGACTCCTCGTACCAGCGGGTCAGATACGGACGCACCTCCGTCTCCAGGTTCTGTACCTGATGCACACACAGAGGGAAGGAAGGCGTTAAATCACTGCCATCAAGGTTACGTCAACAAATAGGACAGAGCATAATAAACATAAAACACAGGTTCTATTCTCATACTGTACCTCTGGAGTTTGTAAACTGCTCTGCAGGCCTTGGACATATTTGTCGAGCTCTTGTCTGAATGTACAGACAGTCAAGGAACTGGGAAAGGCTGCTTGTTTATCTGTCCAAAGTTGTTATGCTGTGTATGAATGCAGTATAAGTAATCAAATGGATAGTCCCACAACCAAAAAGAAAAGGCAAATAGCAGTGTAGACGTGTTTTGGGCTGTAATAGGCCCAAAACAATGTTCATGTTGGTGATGTCTGTAAAACTGGAGTGAAACAGACATTTTCCAAATTCCAAAAGCAATTTATTTTCTACAAATCAAACTCTTCAAAAGAACCATACCAGTAGTCTGGCATGTTTAGTCCATTGACTAAGATTCACAGTATACTTGGCATTACTGCAGACCATTTTATGTGATTGAATATATATGCCTTGAATCCCTGGAGAAAACATTGATTTACAAATCAAATTCAAATGTCAGTGACTAATGTTTGCCCAACATGGGTTCAAATAGTGCGGTAAGTTTGTAATGATGTACTATCTTTGGAGAAATGTTAGTCATGTCATGCTTATGTGCAATATAGCAAAGGATATAAATTGAGTCCTTTTTCAGAGCCCCCCATAAAGCAGATGACGTATCCATTTCCATCAGCATCGGGCTGATCGGGGGAGCTCTCCTGCTCCAGAAGACAGCAGTAACATCCTACTGCCTGCTCTGGGACACTGGGAAGAATCAAACATCAATAGAGGTCATCAATTAAAGGTATTGTAAGAGATACTATTATTTCTTTGTTAAAATCATTGTTAAATAGCTCTATATTCCGATGTCATCATTGCTTTAGTGTTTGTTCAGTAATAGGGGTCTTCCTATCTCTCCAGCACTTTAGTAAACACTACATTTTCAGATCAGGTACCGATTTTATCCAATCAGGAGAGAGAACTCATACAGGATACAGGTTACAAAAGTGAAATTGGTAGTAATAAAACAAACCAAAAAAATTAGCATACAAAATTGGAACTGGAACACTATAAAATGATGGTCATTGCACTAAGTAACAGGTTTGATGCAATTGAGGATGCAAAATGTTGTTCAATGACTGAGAATTATTATCACCTGAGTTCCACAGTGGCAATGTTGCCCATTCCCCCCAGAAGGGCTCCTTTACTCAGCCTCCTAGAGATGTAGCTACGTAGCTCCGGTTCTGCCTCCGCCGGCAGGCTGCTGTCCACTAAGGTCAGGCTGTGGACAGGGACAGAGGTGGTTAACATGGATACATGCGGCCAGTGAGAGGTGATGAGGAAGCTTGCAGCCAGTCAGATCAATGGAGAGGAGATGGAGGAAGCTGATGATTCAAGAGACCAAGTCCACAACATAAGAGTTACATCACGTTTTTCTTTGCCCAACTGAGTCACACAGCACCGCCTTTCGTGGCGTTTCTAATGACTGGCACGTCTTTTTTTTGCGCATAAATTATGCTCCATCATACAACGAAAAAAGCCGATCTACAAGCTCACAACGCATTGTGAGTTTGAAGATCAGTTACTGTATTTTTCCAACTGCGACACTGTCGTATAAATGCTGCTTAATGCCATTGAGAAATGGCCTGTATTCTTCATGCGTCTACCAACACATCCAAAAGGTTTTCATTCTCCTCAACCGGAGTAGCCAATTGTAAATATGAAAATGCAAAGACTGTGTAACTCAGTATTGCAGAAATGTCTGCAGAGTGATGATAAATCGGAGCACAATCAGGAAAGGAACAAAGTTTGATTCCATGTTGATTGGATTCCCGTGGCGGTCCCAGCGTGGTAGATAGATATATCAAATGCACAACACTTAAAGCCACAGAATCACAAAGCACTGAAAGCGAGAGCAAGTCGGCGGGCGGAAGGGTCCATGGTTCACCATGGTTACCTAAAGTCTTCCTGACTGGCGGTGGAGTCTGCTCGTCTCTGGGTCCATGATGACGCGCTTTCTCCAGATGCCTCAGATCTAAGACAGTTGACAGTTCACTCTTCATTCGGTGGTTATAAACCCATTAAGACCTGAGACCAATTTTTCAGTTTTCTTGACCTTCACAGAAGCCATTACTTTCCGTTAAGTTCAGTATGGTATGCAAATCAACTGACAGAAATGTGAAACTTTCCTGCTCTACCCCGGTTTCGAACCTGGTATTTAAAAAATATATTTTAACCTCAGAGCTAATAGAGCCTGCCTGCTTGCTCAGGGAAGAAATTGTTATATTGAATTAACATACTATAACTCTACCATAGAAATTGGTCAAAATAACATTTTATTCACTAAAGAAAGCAACATAATACAGCTTTAAAATAATAATTGTTTGACTTTTGTCTCGTATTTTGCTCTGTGAACATGTCATCTTTAGCAAGTTAACAACCACAAACTAGAAAACTGTGAGTGTAACAGTTATGAGATGCAGGGCTGCTACAAATGTGTGTGTGTGTGTGTGTGTGTGTGTGTGTGTGTGTGTGTGTGTGTGTGTGTGTGTGTGTGTGTGTGTGTGTGTGTGTGTGTGTGTGTGTGTGTGTGTGTGTTGCTGCAGAAAGAGAAAGATGCATTTGTTATGCAAAAAAAAAAGAAGTACTGTAGAATAAGTATGTGCATAATAATATTTATACGCCTGTCTATTTGACAGGCGTGTACATGTAAAAACACTACTATGGACATACTATGGACATATCATTGTAGGTCATATCCCAATGCATTCAAGTGCATTGGAATATAAGCATCATCAGCTCAATATATAATAATAATAATCCTGCAGGCTGCAACCATCCAGCTCACAGTTAGAACTAGCATGACAACACACAGACACCAACAATCAACAGTATAGCTGTCAATAATTTGTCTTAACCAGAAGTGCCCCCCCCCCCCCTCCCCCAAATGTTTACTGTACTGTACATATACCTTAATTGCTAATAGTGTTGATTATGTCTTGTTTATTATCATGGTATATTATAGTATGTCTTTAAATGTCTTAAAGAATTGAATACACAGGACCACAATGGAAACAATCCACTATAGCAGTGATTCTCAACCAGTGGTCCTTGAGGGGGTTCCAGGGGGTCCCCAGCCTAATTAACAGTTGGGAACCAAATGGACCCTTAATGTGTCTGTAACTCTGAGAGTGTACAAATGGAACCAAATGGACCCTAACGGGTCCATTTGGTTCCATTTGTACACTCTCAGAGTTAAATGAACACTAATGATGATGATAAAGTGTAGATTAAGACCCCCAAGAAATCAAAATGGTTGAGTCCCTGGCATATCTTTTCAAATGGGGGTCCGTGGGCTAATATGTGTCAATTTGTGGGGGTCCTTGACACGAAAAAGGTTGAAAACCACTGCACTATAGGGCTTGTTGTGTACATAATGTACACATATTGCAAACTGTTAATAAAGTATTCGATCAATCAATATCATGAAGAACAGAAGGAAAGCTGTGTGGGGGGATAATATGAGCTGTTATACCTGGTGCCTTGGTACAGATAGATGGTGTAGTAACAGTCCAGTTGTGTTTTCTGGTTGTAAGCTGCAATGTCTTCACTGTCGAAGTCATCCTTCTCTTCCACATCAATGGAGTCTTGGAAGGACGAGGTCTGAGAGGTAAACATCTTACAAAATGAATACTTTGTTTATTATTATATTATTATTACAACTATAGCAGCTGTTTAAAACCACAGATGACAGCAGAGTGTTATTTATCTGGGATCTACGACGCTGACTGAAAGAGAAGATTTATAAAACATGTGGACGGAGGTAAACACATTGCGCAAAGGCTGGTCGAATGAGCGTCGACGTTTTGAAGATCGAGTATTTTTGTACGCATGCGTGCCCGGTCAGCGTTGCCAGGTTTCGCGAGAGAAACAAGCAACAGGGTCTATGAAAAGGCCAAAAGAAGCGAATTTGGGGGTCCTTGACTTGAAAATGTTTTTGAACCACTGGTTTCAACAACATTAGGAAACAAGCCCAAATAAGCAGCTGTACTTTAGAAACAAGCCCAAAAAAACGAAACCCGCAACTACCAATATTTACAAGCAATTTACCAGAAAAACAAGCCCAAAGTAGCTTATAATAAGCCGACATGGCAACACTGGTAACGGTGCTCTGTCTGTACGTGTGTCATAAATGCCCGACTAGTAATGCTATTAATCTCAAACGTTGGTTCCTGGTTCCGGAATACAAATGTTTTGCAACGAAGAATACATTCCATATCTGAGGTTTTAATGGAACATTTATTTTAATCAGTGGTGGAATAATTACTCAAATGTCAATTACTCTAAAGTGTACTTGCTTATTTAGGCCTGTTTCCAAAGTATTATTATACTTTTTTTTAAACCAGTGGTTCTCAAATATTTGCATGAACAAGTTTTGTGCCAGGGAGCATTTGTGTTGTTATAATGTTTAAAGAAATATATATGTATATATATATATATATATATATATATATTCCACATTTTATTGCAATATTTTTTTTAAACAGCCGATCTACAAGCTCACAACGCGTTGCGGTTTGAAGACTTGAAGTGCTCATTAGGCTAATATAAGCTGCTTCTTTTGAGCTTGTTTTCCTAGACCTGGTTGCTTATTTCTCTCGCAGAACCTGGCAACACTGGTTGAAGAGCTGACGAACGCCATCTTGAGTCGTGTTGTTGTGTTGTTGTTACATTACAGCTGATGGTGGAGGTGGTGGGCTGATACCATAATAGAGTTATCATACATAGTTGATACACAGCGGACAGAAACATGGGAAGAAAGAAGAAAAAGCAGATGAAGCCTTGGTGCTGGTATCCTTTACATTCACCACTGGGAACAGGGTTTTAATCAGCAAGTCAACGTGCTTTGCTCTGTGTGATAGATTTTAGGCAGCAGCCACCCTACGTTTAGCTTAGCTATGGTTGGTAACAGGATAGGTGGGCAGTGGGCACCTCGGTGTTAAATGGGCTATTTATATATTTTAAAAAAAAGTATATTTGGAAATAGACATGGTTCACATGACGCTTCATGTTTCAGGGCTAATTTGGAAAATGTTTTAAGTGAAGTAACGTATACATCAGTGGTTTTCAACCTTTTTCGTGTCAAGGACCCCCACAAATTGACACATATTAGCCCACGGACCCCCCATTTGAAAAGATATGCCAGGGACTCAACCATTTTGATTTCTTGGGGGTCTTAATCTACACTGCATCATCATCATTAGTGTTCATTTAACTCTGAGAGTGTACAAATGGAACCAAATCCATTTGTACACTCTCAGAGTTACAGACACATAAGGGTCCATTTGGTTCCCAACTATTAATTAGGCTGGGGACCCCCTGGAACCCCCTCAAGGACCACTGGTTGAGAACCACTGGTATACATGATTAGAACATTCTTAAACATTCGACAACGAAGAATTAAGGTCTAATATTTCTACAATTGTTACAAATTGCTACAAAACCTGTATATCCAGTCATTTTTGGGGCACAAACAAGAAGTTGAAGGATACAATGAAGTCTGATAATGATGCACCGTGCATGTTCACCTCATCTATACTTTACATTACTTAATAGCATTTCCCAATTATTTAATTTCTTTAACATTTATTGGAGCAAATAGCCAATTTAACACCGAAGTGCCCACTCTTCCTTGGTGCCCACTTATCCTGTGTTTAGCTTAGCTATGGTTAGTCAAGTGTAGTAGCTAGCCTGATGTGAGCTTGTGTCTGCAGTGTGACTGGAGGCTGGGGTATCGATCTCCTAAGTGGTCCAGAGGGCCGATATTGGGTCATTACGCCCAGATGTTGTGCACTGTGGGTAGGGTATTGGGTAGCTCTGGTCCATTTAACCTAGACAGTGGAGTTCCTCTTCCCTTAACTCCACTGTCTAGGCCAGGGGTCTTCAACGTTTTCAGGCCAAGGACCCCCTAGCTGAGAGAGAGATGAAGCAGGGACCCCCTACTCTATATTGTATAAAATTGTGTTTGAGATGAAAGCCTTTTTTTTAACTTAGTCTGCTATTTTTTCCCTCTACACCTATGCCTCTTTGCCAAAAATAGCCGATCTACAAGCTCACAACGCCTCGCGCTGCGAGGCGTTGTGAGCTTGTAGATCTGCTATTTTTTGGCTAAAGTTCTCCTCAGAAAAGGGATGCTAGGGTTGAAGTGGTTAATGTAAAAGGAAAAAATCCTATCATACAAAGATTTGGCGGACCCCCTGTAGTAACTCTGAGGACCCCCTAGGGGTCCCGGACCCCCTGTTGAAGACCCCGGGTCTAAGCTAAATGGACCAGAGCTAGGTATTGGGTAAAGCAAAGAAAGCTTGAATTTGCCTCTTCTTTCAGTAGATGATTCCTTGAGTTAGATGATTATGAAAAAAAACTAGAGAGATGTTTCGGGAAAGAAGCTTTTGTTGTAGCACATTTTATTTGTCAAGCTTGGGAGAGAAGACAGAACACTATAATTCTGAGCTGTAATGGAATGTATTATGTGAATATAGACATATATAAACATATATATATATATATATTATATATATATATATATATATATATATATATATATATATATATATATATATATATATATATATATATATGTATATATATATATATATATATATGTGTTGTAAGCGTAAAATGGTGTCTTATAAACCCATGAGGGTTGGGCACTTTGTGTGCTGGACACGAAAATAAAATAATCAATCAAAATCCATCAGCCAGAATGAAATAGTCTATAACTGACTATTTTTTATTTTGTAATAAATAAATAAATGAATAAATAAACACAAAGAAAAGATATAAAAAAAAAGCTATTTTTGTGTGATAGTGTCTTGTTTTGATAAACAGTTATTTTTTATTTTTGTATTTTATTATTAATAAACAGTATTGTTCCTAAACTATGATATCAGGTATTGCAACAGGGATTTTGACGACGAAAAGATTCTCATACAGCATCAGAAAGCCAAACACTTCAAATGTCATATCTGTCACAAGAAACTGTATACTGGGCCTGGTTTGGCAATCCACTGTATGCAGGTGAGTCCATTTGAGACCATAAATGATGTCTTCAGACCAGAACGTTTCGCTTCTTTTAAAACACTGAATGGGCCAAAAATTCATTTCTGATCTTGTGCTACATTATGAACCTGTCATCTGGGACAGGTCAGCTTTATTATGTCCTGAGTAAAAGAAAAAATAAATAAAAAGAAGCAGCATCCAGTTTGTATGCAACAAATATACAATACAAGAGCTGTAGCAGACCGGCAATTTTCTGGGAGGCTGTTCTAGATATCAAAGCTGAAGTCTTTTCTGTCTGCTGCTGCCTTTCATTGAGGTTTTTAATTGTGCTGCACTGTAATGTTGTTCTGTTGTTTTTCAGTTTGAACCTATTCTTAGATTTTCTTCTTCTTTCTTTTAACTCTTTAATAACTATGTTATGTTTAATTGTTTTCAAACAGCATTTTATAATGTGTCTTAATGCTCTTTGAAATTAGCTGTACTGTACACTAAACACATCCACCCGATCCCACTATTTATTTTTAGGTTCATAAAGAGACCATTGATGGAGTCCCCAATGCAATACCTGGGAGAACAGACATTGAATTGGAAATCTATGGCATGGAAGGGATTCCAGAGAAAGACATGGAAGAAAGAAGAAGAGTACTTGAACAGAAAACCCAAGGTATTAACAATGACAGTAAAATGTCCAATCAACACAATCAACAATGTCATATGTTTATTCTTACTTGTGAACACACTGGTCTTTGGTTGGTTGGTTAGTTGGTTGGTTGGTTCACTTGGTTGATTACATTTTATTGATCATATAATTATATTTCATGGATATTATAAAGTTAACGTCCATTCTATCCCATAAACACAATTAGTCCAAAGACAACAGTCAAATGAAAAACATTAAAACAATCGTAGTATGTTTTTTCTTAAAAGGCTTTTTGGCCTTTATTTATAGATTACAGTTGAGACAGACAGGAAACAGGGGGAGAGACATGCAGCAAAGATCGTCGGGAACAGGACTCGAACCCGCGATGATTAAATGTCAGTTTACATTGGAGCCCCAGCATGTTTTAATCACAATCAATATGCCATTCCGTTCATTCAATACCAGAGTCCCAGAAGAAGAAGCAGAACCAGGACGACTCTGACGACTATGATGAGGATGATGAGCCTGGTCCCTCCTTCCAGCAGCCTGCTGCTGCCCAGCCCCAGGTGGGCTTCAACCCTCCCATGACCCAGCCTGGCATGCCCCCTGGGGCTGGAGCACCGGGGATGCCACCAGGCACCTACTCAGGTCAGTGGCACTGATGGGTTTGCTTCCAACCAAAAGTATACCTATCAGGATAGTCTTTACCTAAATCTAATCAAATTCTTCAGTTGAGTTATGTACTCGATAGCCAATGATGCGTTCTGGTTTGGGCAAGTAATGCCACCCAAAAGGTGTTGTTTTTTAATCTAGCATGCTCGTTCTGTCCAATCAAAATGGTTAGCAACAGATAATGTGACACAGATGTGTTCCCGCCTTGAAAGGTATAACAACGTATAGATGTTCCTTCACATCTGCCAGTAACTTCAAATAATTTGATCCACAAAGTGCATTTACAAGCTGCTTTGACTGTTGGTGTTCATCCTACTATAATTCTAGTAACCTCTGTCCGTCTGTAGTGGTGAGTGAGTGAGTGAGTGAGTAGGTGAAGCTACCCGGTTCTCCTCAGTGGCTGGACCAATTGCTCTGATTTTGCACACAGCCATTGACCATTACCATCTGAACTTAACTGTGAAGCACGTTTTTCAATTTCATCAAATCTCAGCTTCTTATTAGCGTTTTTGTGTCAAACACTGTCGCCATGGTTACGGGGCTGCCCAGCTATGGGACGAACTGCCTCCCGGGTTGCCAGATCATGTGCGCATATCCCCCCACGGATGCGTCGACCGGGTATGGTCTAGTTAGAATAAATGACTTAACTTTCTTAGACTATTATTTTGAGGTTGAAATCATTCACTCATGTCATGTGTGTGCAATACCTTTATGATCCCTGTGTATCTCTTTGTGAGATCTTTCTTTTATCTCGTTATGTAGGAATGCCACCAATGATGCCAGGCGTGCCACCTATGATGCCTGGGATGCCCCCTGGAATGCCAGGAATGCCACCAGGGTGAGGGATTTGTAGTTCCTCTTGTCTTATTGGTCATTAGTCACTATTGTGTCTCGTCTATGAAGATGTATTCATCTTTCTCTGTATTTAGTATGATGCCAATGGGTGGAATGATGCCTCCAGGGCCAGGGATGCCCCCCATGATGCCAGGCATGCCACCAGGTACAGATACACACCGCAAACCATCGTAAAGCACACACGGATGTCTAAATCCCTCAGATATAGAAGTGTTCAAAGTCAGTTCTTTTTTGTTTTTTGGTACATCTGTTTTGGTGCGTCTTTGTTGTGTGACATAAGCTAATTTTCATTGGTGTAAAGTAACTTAAGTAAAGTAACTAAGTACATTTACTCAAGTACTGTACTTAAAGGTAGGGTAAGTGATATTTTTTGGCTAAAACAAAAAGTATTTTGTTAAAAGGTTAAAGCACTATATTCTGATAGTAATCATTGCTATAGAGCATAGATATTCAACTGGCGGCCCGCGGGCCACGTGCGGCCCGCGAGGAGCTTCCTTGTGGCCCCTGGCCATATTCCAAAAAAAAAAAAAAAACTTTTAACTTTGATTTATGTTATCAAAGTTTAAACAGTACAAATTATTTATCCTTCATTAGTTCTTGAAAGGCCATCTTTCATTGGAACTTAACTTAGAACCTTAAATAGAACCGAATTAGACCGAATTAGACCCGAAAAAAGGTTGATTTATATTGGTCAAATAGAACCGAATTAGACCCGAATTAGACCCGAATTAGACCCGAAAAATTTCGCGCACGCGCGCAAATTGTGTGGCCCCCAACTCCAAATTATTTTACAGTTGTGGCCCCCTGCCTAATCTAGTTGAATACCCCTGCTATAGAGTGTTTGTTCAGTAACAGGAGTCTCCCTGTCTCTCCAGCTCTTTAATAAACAGAAAATACATTTTTCGGTAGGTGTCAAAATCTCAGCCAATCAGGAGAAAGTACCCATTTTTAAGCTTAATTTGTATAGTGTTCCAGTTCCAATTTTGTCTGCTCATTTCTTAGTGTCATCACTTCCAATTGCACTTGTTTAATCTGAATCCTGATTGAGTTCTCTGTCCTGGTTGGATAAAATTGGAAATGAACTGAAACTGAAACGAAAATGCATTTTCTGTTTAATAAAGAGGTGGAGAGACAAGGGACTCCTAATACTGAACAAACACTCTATAGCAATGAGTACAATCAGAATATAGAGCTATTTAATACTTATTTTAACCAAAGCAAATCACTTACCCTACCTTTAAGTACAATTTTGAGGTATTTTTACTTAACTGGAGTATTTCCAGTTTTCAGTACTTTTACTTCTACTCCACTACAGAGGAAAATATTGTACTTTTACTCCACTACAATTATTTGAAAACTTTATTTACTAGTTACTTAGTAGATTTTGATTATTATTACAAAACATGCATTAACCACTTCAACCCTATATACATTTCAGCCATTTGACAATAGCCGATCTACAAGCTCACAATGCGTCGCATTGTGAGCTTGTTGATCTGCTATGTTCAAAAGATTGTTATACATTTTATACATTCGAAAACTTGTGAAATGGGACATTCTGCATAATGAGTACTTTCTACTTTTGTACATTTTGATACCAATACTTTTGTACTTCTGGAATTTTGAATTCCAGCCTTTTACTTTACAGGGTAACAGGGTGTTTCTACATTGCAGTATTGATACTTTTACTTAAAAATTGAATACTTTTTCCACCACTGCTAATAAGTCCTGCCGTCCCGTCTTCACAGGCATGCCACCACCGGTGGGGCACCGTCCAGGTCTGGGCCACATGGCTCAGGGCCCGCCTGCGGCAGGACCAAGCATGCTGATTAGACCCACTATGCCCGCAGCCGCTGCCCCCTCAACCCAGCCTGCCGTCCCTAAGCCTCTTTTCCCCAGTGCTGGACAGGTAACCTTTCGGCTCCCCGAAAGTATATCTCAGCTCCCCCCTAATCTCCAGCATTCTGACAGGATATATATCTCCTTAACAAAAAAATCCCTACTGCTTTAATCTACATACTGTTAGATATAATAGGCTGATTTGAAAAGGGAACAAAACAGCACCACTTAATCTAGTGACATTTTGTTATCACTGCAGGATATTTCACTATTCCTATTCTTCACTCTTTTCCTGTGCCACAGATCGGAGGTCGGGTTGCGAGCACGAGTACGAGTGCAGGCTCGTCGAGTGCGGACTCTCAGTCCACCTCCTCTAATGCTCTGTTCCCTAGCACGCCACAAGTATGACACTGTCTGCCTGCCCCACTCTGACAAACTACAGCTTTACAATGGGCATGCACCCAATTGTATATAGTTTGCTTATCGATAAGTAGGGCAGATTGAATTTTTTTTCTTTTTTTATGTGTGAAGCTTTTTTTTGTTTAATGAAAATATGATGTATATGTTTTGGGTTAATTTATTTGCAGAGAATTATTCTTCTCCAAAACCTTGTGTGACTGAGGGATGCTGTCCACATTGCTTTTGTTTGTTTGATTTTTGCAGTAGTGGCCTGCAAAGGGTTTCATGATTCGACTATATGCCATTGTTTGCTTTTTCCTTTTATTACAAATCTGCACTTTATTGAACCCCACATGCCCTTGATAAATATCCGCTATCGCCTTTTGAGCAAGTTTGGTGAATAGTTTTGTTGCCATTTTGTCACATATTAAGTGTCTTGTGCAGATTTGTAAAGTGTACAAGTGCATTTCTCAATCGGTACAGGACAGCAAAGCATGCTTTTTCAGAGTTTTTTTGCAGACTTGGAGTGTGTATGACATGATCATCATACTTTCTAAAGTTGCTCACTATGTGTGTGATAAACATACTTTAGCTGTATTATTAACAATATGGTGTTGACAATTGGCATCGCTATCACACAGTCATGGGAGTAACCTTAAAGTATGATTATTCTTTTTTTGACAAATGTTTTACTCTTCCTGTAAATGCTGTCTTTTAACCGTTCCTTCTTTCGTTTATATTTTTTCTCCCTCAACCCAGAGCCAACAGGCAGTGTCAGGGTCACTACACCCCACCCCCTCCACAACCTCTGACCCCTCCAAGCCCACATTCCCAGCGTACACCCAGGCTACTGCCTCAGTGGCCAGCCCCAGCACTGGCAGCAGCACAGTTTCCAAGCCTCCCTCTACTGTCACCAGTAAGCCTGCAACACTCACCACCACCAGTGCAACCAGTAAGTTGATCCACCCTGATGAGGATATCTCACTGGTAAGTGGCGCTGCCGTTACGGTCTCCTTTTTTAGCTGTTTATTTTTCGTACAGTAAGTGGCTAACAATATGTGTGCATCCATAAGATAGTCTGTAACAGTCAGTAATGTTCAGTTAAATCAAGTTCAAAGTAGAATTGTATGGCTGTTCGATTACATTACATGATGCATTCAGCAAGTTCTTTCCTGACTCAAACTGAATTGACTTTTTTTTGTTTGTCACCCTGTTTACATTATGTCAGTGCCTAATCAGTTCTCGTCTTTGCTGTGTTTGTGTGTTTGTGTGTGTGCTGTAGGAAGAGTTGCGGGCTCAGTTGCCTAGGTACCAGCGTAACCTCTCCCGCCAAGGCCAACCCACTGCTGCTGCACCACCAGTGGGCATGATGACCCCTCAGCAGCCTGGCTTGAGGCATCCAATACCTGGTATGGAAGGTATCCTGGCCAGTATTAGTTATTTGAAGGACACTTCTTAATTCAGTGGATGGATAACGGAGAAAGGAGTGAACAAGGAAGTATCTTAGCAGAGAAAACAAGTATCACTTGGATTGCTATTAATTTAATGTTGTGATAATTGTTTGTGTCTGTTTGTTATTGGTATGGTGTGTTTTAAACACTAAAAAGTTTCATTTGACTTAACTAGCAGATTGTATTTTATAGATTCACAATGCAGTGATTCAGTTCAGATTTATGAAACATCAACATGTAAAGAGATTACTTTTTTAAAATAAATAGTTAGAAATGGGACAGATCTAGTTTCAGGGTGGTAACTGGCACACTCGGCCGACAGCTACTACATTGAAATGACCCATCACTACAGAGATTCCCAATTATTACGGGCAGAAACAATCCCTGCTGATGTGGCCCACTTTATTACTCTCATAGTGCCCGCCAGCTGCAACAGTTCTGCTGCTTTGTTTTTAACTTGCAAACCCATCAACTGTGCTGCCAAAATAAACACAAAAGTTTTTAAGTTGCCACCCTTAAACTAGAGGCATTAATCTTTTAATACTCTAGATCTGATTATGATTATGTTTTAATCACTATAACAGTCATCTAATCCTTGTGTTGCCTCAGGTCAGTATGGCGGTCCGCCCCAGGGGATGCCAGGCTACATGCCAGGAGGTATGCCTCCGTACGGACAAGGTCCCCCAATGGTTCCCCCAGGGTACCAAGGGGCGCCCCCACGGCCACCCATGGGCATGCGACCCCCTGTCATGTCTCCAGGAGGCCGCTACTGAAGCCTGGCCCACTGTCTTCTATAGGTTTGGACACTCAACCCTTTTCTAATGTCCTCAACTTATAGTAGACAAGCCAGTATTGTAACATAGAACAATGTACTGTACATTGTACTTGTCGCTATGAGGAAGAGACACTGAATAAACAGCAAACGGAAGTGATCTATAAAGGCATCACACAGCGCATGGGGAAAAAGTATTTACACTGTACCTAATCAAGCCTATGAACTGTTGTTGTAAACCGTCCTTGTCCTGTGGCTGTTTTTTTTTGTCCTTCTCATGTTTCATTTAGGTGTGTAGAAGTGTAATAGATATGGTTCGTAGTGTTGTGAAGGCGCTGGAGTTACATGAGCTGTACCCACCTTTTACCAAGGCAAGTTTTCATACTACATTATCGTTCTAAAGAAAAGCAGTGAGGCCTTCACAGCACATTTAGGTGCTGTTGGACTTCGCGTCCCCAACTTTGTTTGGTGAGGGCTTCAGATTGTTGTATTCACTGTTTTTGTAATGCTGTGCTCACTGGCATTTTCTTTAGGCTACACTACTCTCAATGCTAAGTCTATGAATCACACACAGTTACCACATGGATTGGTTCATGCAATGTTGTAAAACTGTATTGTAATAAAACATCCTGAAACCCTAAGACTCTTCTTTACGGGAATTTAGCGGGGAAAGACGCATCACAGCAGGTTTGTACTCCAGTCATGCGCTGCAGGCTACATGACTGGTGGTCATGCGTTTTCAAAATGATTTTGTTCTGTTCAGAATCCAGAAGGTCAAGTTGTGTCTGTTTATATTCTCTTTAATTAACTTGTGTAAAAATGGCATTCAAATCTTGGTCTGTAACTTTTGTTTGTATTTTGCTTTTGATTACATGCATGACATAAATGAATTGCTTTATTGTATTAAATGTTTTAATTAACCACTTTAGCCCTATATTATTCGTATTACGAATAGCGAAAATAGCAACTCTGTGTGCTTATAGATCTGCCATTTTTGAAAGTGTTTGAATTTTAGTTTTTTGGGGAAATTAAACATCACAACATCTAAACATTTTTCCCCCCACCTATATTGACATTCCCAAAATTGGGACGCCGGGCTGAAAGTGGTTAATTAATGGTCTTGAATGTATGCTATCTGAACTGTAGTGTATTGGCCTTTGACAAAGTCAGTGCATTGTATGCGTAGCTTCAGTACTGTTAGGGTGGCTGTGGTGCTAAAACCCAGATTTCTCTTCTCCCTGTAGCGATGCCATGGGGGACTGGCTGAGGCCCTGTCTCAGTGTAGCCCTGTGTATCAGCCTGAGGCAAGTCTCTCACATTTTTCTGTCTTATCATTCATTGCCAGGGGCCCTCACAGCGTACATGCTGTTGGATGTCAACGTCCCCAAACTTGCAGCAAGTTTGGTGAAGGCCCTTGTTTGTTTTTGATGCGTTTAGGTACCATTTTCTTCAGGCATGTTAGCTTATGTAAGATCTACTTCTACCTGTGATGCTTCTATATGACATTGAACAAATTCTGTGATGGATAGCACGATGGAGCTATATTTAATCTGTACTTAGAATAACGATTTCATACATTTTAGACATTAAACAAGCCTATAGTCACTTCAATTTGGAACTTGTAATATTCTTTCACATTTCACATAATTGCCACATTCAGCTCAATCTCAAAAGGCTGTCACCTACAGCCAGGAATGCATTCAATGTTTTCTTGGTTTTTGGTGCAAAATGAGACTCTTGCAAAATGGTTTCTGCCACTTAATCCTGTTTGTTTCATCAGCTTTCCTCACTTGATCATTTGACTTTTACTACTTAAATGAAGGAGAAACCCTGCCAGTAACAGGTTAGTTACAGCTGTAAGTACCACTGCTAGAAATTCCCTAGATATGTCTTTGGTTTTGTTTTGTTTTTATTGTGTGTGTGTGTGTGTGTGTGTGCACACGAGATCTTATGCAACAATCCCGTAGTGGGTTGTTGTGAAAAAAAGTGTTTGATCTTTGGGGGGATAAGGGTCGCCTGGTGCCATTATTTTGTTTACATACATTGACAATGTAAGAGTAACCAAGCCATTCAGTGCTTAGGATTAATATTACAGGCAGACTCTTCATTGGTAAGTACTGGCTTTGTATCAGCTTAGTCTCAAATATTCCATACCTTATTTTCCAATCTGTAATGAATTAACTTCTCTGTATAACAAATGTCAAACCAATATTATTATACTATTGTCGGATGCCGTTAACCTTGGTTATGTCATATGAAAATGCCACTATCATGACATTAACATTGTATATTTCTTGTAATCATTTCATATTCTGTCTCAGGACATGACTGGTCTGGTAAAAATCAAGGAAAAGCATAAGAGATATGGAATTTGCACTACAGGTTTAGGTTAACCCATTAAAACCGGGAAAGCATCCGTGTCATTATAGATTTTTACGTTGGCTATTCAAGAATAGCAGATATACAAGCTCACAGCGCGCTGCGAGCTTGTACATCTGCATTTTTGAAAGATCTTCAAAGTGTTACTACTGATTTAGAAGGCATTTGTAGAATCGGCCTCAGGTCTTAATGGGTTAAAGAACAGTGAGTTGATTTGAGGATTACTGCTTAAACTTGTTCTCCATTGGATGATGTTGGTGATGTACGCCACCAGGTCTGGATACTCACTGTATTCTATTAATAAACCACAAACTGTATATAAACTCTGGTTTGACTTTGTGTTATATTGCTCACCACATTGTATAACTTATTGTGAATGTATTGGAAGGCAACATTTATAGATCGAAAACAATCACGTAGAATGTGTATAATAACATTGTTATGACATAAAAGACTGTTAAATGCCTTTTTTTTGTATGGTGCTATGTCATGACTAACATTTCGATGCCAGGGGCATCTTCATCAGAGCCTACAGTATACAGTAGCATCTAAAAGTTAGTCATGATATAGCACCTTACAAATAAAAAGGGCATTTAACAGTCCATGATGCTCCAGCGCCTACAGTGTCTATTGATGTGTCCTGCTACTGAGATGCACTGGACCTTCCGTTTATAGTTTGATATGTGGTGGAACTCCTGTTCTGAATAAGTACAGATTCAATGCTCAGTTGTCTCCTAAATGATGATTTAAACAAGAAAAAATGGCAAGCGAGCAGGATTTGGGGGTCTGTATTAACAGTCCGTTCTATCTTCGAATAGGTCACATAATTATCATATATTGCCTTCTATATTTTGAAAACTTTGTGTGCAGTCTTGTGGGTATTTTTTTTCTTCCTTAATGTATACCTATACCACAAAACAGTTTCAGCATTGCTTTAAACATTCTTAATTCCATTCCACACTGTAAGCACAAAGAAAGGGAAAAAAAGCTCAGTAGTCTTAATTTCAGAGTTAAAAATATACATCTAAAGAAATTATCCTGATGATAATTCACTCACTACATTAAATATTTTGGGTAATAAAAGTATGAATACAGTACATATCTATAAAGTTTACCTGCCTTTTAAATGGACCCTTTCACAGAAGTGTCATTGCAGAATAAAGACCGCTGATCTGCAGGCTCAGCTAATAAAATGAATTGTGGTTTTGCTTGATTTAGGACGTGTACCAGTTGGCAAGCATTGACAGTCTATGAATTGAATACCAAGGCCCTCATTGGAAACAAGTCCGCAAGGACTTTTATGAACGGACCTGTTAGACAAAGTATTTTAAATGTAAATGTGTTGTTTTACATTCTTTTGCCTAATAAAATATTCAATCAATCAAAAAGACAATACCAGGGACGGATTAAGATTCAAGATTCAGGATTAAGACAACCATGGCTACTTAGGAGACCATTTGTAGGATTTGTGTACCACTTCGCCTCCAGTGGCTCCAATGGAGAATGCGTATCTTGCTAAATTAACAATCTTTGATAGTACCAAGGCATACACTTCCGGGCTCCTCACTGGGCGTGGTCAGCCCACGTGACATGTATACAGAAAGTGACTCCAAGTGGGGGTGTCTTGCTTTCATCAATAGTCTTTTGTCCGGGTCTGTTAAGCTTAAGCTAAGCTAGCTAGTGGTTCACTTCACTCAGACTCTACTGGCCGTTTTACTACCTTCTCCCTGGACAAGTTAGTGGACAAACTCAAGGATGCAGCGAGGAGAAAAAGCGGCATCCAACGCCGCCGCCGCCGCCACCGCAGCAGCGCCTGAAAAGTATGAATGATTTTACCATCGTTGTATTAATTCCATAACCTCAAATTCTATCCAAACAGTGAACATTAAACGCATGTCTGTGTGATCCTCCTATCTCTACAGGCCCGACCGGGAGGCCGCCATCATGTCCAAGTACTACGACGGGGTTGAATTCCCTTTCTGTGACGAGTTCTCCAAGTATGAGAAACTGGCTAAAATCGGCCAAGGAACGTTCGGGTAAGCGTTGGTGTAAATAGCACGTCTATTGCACTTCATGTGTGTGTGTGTGTGTGTGTGTGTACAGTTATTATGTCGGGGTTATATTTGTGCTATGCTGTTAGCACGTTTGCTATCGAGGGTAGTGTTGCCATATTCTGTGAGAGAAATAAGTAACCACGCTGAGGAAAACAAGCCCAAAAGAAGCAACTTAGGCCACAAACACTGTAAGTCTTAAACACACACACACACACACACACACACATCGGCTATTTGCAAAATGTCAGATCTACAAAGCTGCGACGCGTTGTGAGCTTGTAGATCTGTCATTTTCTCTTGCAATAAAATGTGGAATATTTTTTTTTTTTAAACATTCTAAAATCAATGCTCCCTGGCACAACATTTCCATGAAAATATTTGAGAACCACTGGTTTAGATAAGAGAAGTAAGCCTAAATAAGCAAGTCCACTTTAGAAACCAGCTAAAAACTACCAATATTTACATGCAACTTTACAGAAAGAAAAAAAAAGCCTGAAGTAGCTTATAATAACCCGACATGGCAACACGGATCGAGGGTAAACATGGCGTTTGTAGTGTAACGGACACTATGGAACGCGACAAAAACACGTCTTATCTGTCTTATTATTATCCTGTCAAAGCCTGGTTTATACTCGGTGCTCATTAAATAGCAGATCTACAAGCTCGCAACGCGTCACGAACTGTGAGCTTGTATATCTGCTATTTAAAGGCAACACCAGCGTGCAACTAAGTAGACATCAGGCTTAAAGTGTTTGAAAATCTAGCAGTTTGTTTTCCAGTTCAGGTTAAAAGGTGCTCAAAGTGAGTTAAAAGAACCAGTTAAAATAAGTGTCAAATAGCTCCATGTTCCCGGTGCAATACTTTCTGTATAGAGCAGGGGTCTTCAACGTTTTCAGGCCAAGGACCCCCTAGCTGAGAGAGAGATGAAGCAGGGACCCCCTCTATATTGTATGAAATTGTTTCAACTTTTTTTATTTACTTGGTCTGCATTTTTTCCCTCTACACCTATACTTCTTTGTCAAAAATAGCCGATCTACAAGCTCACAACGCCTCGCAGTGTGAGCTTGTAGATCTGCTATTTTTGGCTTAGGTTCTCCTCAGAAAAGAGATGCTAGGGTTCAAGTGGTTAAGGTAAAAAAAATATATATATCACATAGATATACCCCCTGTAGTAACTCTGAGGACCCCTAGGGGTCCCGGACCCCCTGTTGAAGACCCCTGGTATAGAGTGTTAGGAGTGTCTCCCATCTCTACTCTAATAACTGTTAAATGGCACCCATTGTAACATGGATACAAATGTGTGGCGAATCGCCACACATTTAGGGCTGTCCCCGCCACTGGCGATGTCAGTGTTATCCACCTGGAAATAAGTTCGTTGTTGGGGTGACTTTGTGATGATTTGGTCTTTGTGAGAACAATGTATATTTTATGCTTGGGTGTTGTGTATTATACTTAATTACATTGTGACCATTTTGACTTGTATGTGACAGACTTTTAATGAACATCTAGTGGGCACTACGACAAACACACCACATAAAGAATGTATAAAAGTTATATTTTGCAATAAGTTAACTCAATATTTGAATGAAACTGCCATGTAGAAATGATGAACAAAAGATCCCCATTGTAAGATTTGGTGTTTTTTTCTTCCACAGGGAAGTTTTCAAAGCAAAACACAGACAGACTGGCGAGAAAGTTGCACTGAAGAAAGTTTTGATGGAAAATGAGAAAGAAGGGGTAAGAGACAATCTTGCTTTGCCTTTCATCAATCCACAGCGAAGCATACAAGTTCACCAAATAAAACCCCAGAATTGATATTATGTATATATAATATATACGTATATTGTACAAGGCATTTAGGAAGCAAGACTTGCTTTTGTTGCTTAAAAGATCAATTAACTAAATTTCAATAGCACTGTTAAAATTGTGTTGCAAATCCTAAAGGTCCTTACACACCAGGGGCGATTTTTTTTTTTCATGCGAATAATGCTTTTTAAAAAACAACAACTTATAAAGTCAATGCAAGCTTCCACGGAGCGAAGAAGCGAAAACGTGTCTTTTATTTATTCGAAACAAGTCTGAATTTTGTGTATATTCGCTCCGGCGTGTAATGACCTTTACACTTTGATGAAATATCAGTAACATGAATGTTTTGTTTTTGCAACATCATTTACTGTACCGTACTGTAGGAAAACTGGGGGGGTTCTAAGACAGTAGCCAATACCATTAACCCTAATTTGAACAAGGAACATTCAGGGTAAAATATGCTGGAGCCTAACTTCTTTCCCAGTTTTAAATATTGAGGAGATAAAGCCTGGTAAAGAACTAGGCTCTAACCGGAACATGTCTAACTAGAAATCTCAGAAGTGCAGGTGTTGTCCATCTTACCAGAACTGCTTGTAGCCCTGTATTTCGGTTAGACATTTTTGACAGTAGTTATTGTCCAAGTTAGCTTGAGTCTGGGGATAGCTGTGGTTGGCATGATGTGTTCAGAACCACGTCTTTGTCACATGCATTGCTGACAATGGGCAAAAGTCATCTTACAGTGATGTTGAAGTGATGTTGAACTTGGGTAGTAGTAGTTTTTGGCACATATTCCCCGTCTTTGGTGAGATCTGCTAGATATATTTTATAAATTGTATAGCCAGTAGCCACCTAGCCATGATCTTTATCAGTTGTTCTGTGTTCCATGAGGAAGTAACTATTATGTCCACAATGCCCTGTATTTGTGTGCTGTAAGTCTGTTACCTAAATGCCTAAATTGTAACCTCCGCATGATCATTATCTTACACAAGTTGTGGTCACTTGTTCCACAGTTCCCCATCACCGCTTTGAGGGAGATAAAGATACTACAGCTGCTTAAACATGAGAATGTGGTTAATCTAATTGAGATCTGTCGAACCAAAGGTGAGTGTAAACAAACCTATCGGTATCACCTCTTAATCCTGAAACTAGTGATGGGCAGATTTTTATACATAATAGAAGGCTGAATCTGCACCCAGAATCACTGTTACCGTATAACAAGTTTAAGGCAAACTCTACAGTAAACTTGAATTGCAATTTTACTTTTAATCTATCGATTTGACCGTGCAATGAATTATTATCAGTTTATCAGATTGTTATCAGATATTGTTATAATCTAAATATTTTGCACACCTACACATTATTATAAATATTCAGCATGCCATTTAAAGTAGAGCTGTAATGATGCAGTTAATAGCTTTATTATTATTATTAGATTACACATTACATTATTAATTTTATGTATTTTTCAAAGATAATTTGATGGAAACTGAATGTATTTGACTGTATATGACAGTTATATAATTCATTGTCCATCAAAGTAGCTTATGGCTACAATCTTCTCACCAATATGTTTAAAGGAAATATTTGAGACTATATTCATTAATTTATTGTCTTTTTCCCAGCTACTCAGTTCAACCGCTACAAAGGCAGCATCTACCTGGTGTTTGATTTCTGCGAACATGACCTGGCAGGTCTTTTAAGTAATGCCAATGTTAAATTCACCTTGGCTGAGATCAAGAAGGTCATGCAGATGCTACTCAATGGCCTGTACTATATCCACAGAAACAAGGTGAGTTTTGGCTCTGGCTGGCTGAGTGTTATAAAACTGTTGACCAAAGGAAAGTGTAACAGGCGAGTGATTGACTGTAGTTTTTTTACTTGCAGGCGCATGGTTATGCGCACCTGAATGCAAAAGTACTGCCAGGTTGGATGTTATAGATAGAGCCTCTACTTCTCTGCCCAATTACACTGATGTAAAGTTTGTTATGTTTTTCTGTTGCCGTCTTCTCTTTTCATTCTTGATAATAATGCACTCAGGGATTTATTAGACAAGGCAGTTTTGGTAGGTAGTGTACATTTGTAATTAACCCATTAAGACCGGGGACGCATCTGCGTCTTATTTTAAGATTTCTCTGGGCTATTCAAAAATAGCAGATCTACAAGCTCATAGCGCGGCACTTGTAGATCTGCTATTTTTGAAAAGCCTTGAAAAAATATTTTCCAGATTTTTTTTCAAAACTGTTGAGATTTAGATTTTTTTAAAGAATGGCCTCAGGTCTTAATGGGTTAAAAACAAACATAACATGGGTTGCCAGTGTTCGGGAGGGGGAAGCCGGGCAGGGAGGGTGATCTTGGTTGCTGCACTACTCTAATGGCCTGGGTGGTGTCTTATAAGCAGGGGGTGTTGAACAGGATGACTAGACTAGAGGCAGTACAACAGCAGTGGCAAATCAGAAATGTGTGGGGAAGGTTAATTGGCATTACGACTGAATTGGAAGAAAAAAGGGGTAACAATAATTTGCTACCTAAAAATATATATAAAAATGATAAATACGATTACATTGTTTGACCATTAATCATCTGACAGCTTGCCTTAGACTGGTAGGACTATAGAACTGTCAGTTCTAAAGGTTGTTGTTATTTTTTTCTCGCAACAGAAGTTAACTTAAATCGTTTGGGTTTTGGCAGAATGCAACTTCTGACCTAAACAACTGCTTAAGCTAAAATATAACGGAACATTATTGCTGACAGTGTCCACTGTCTAAACAATACTGACTCATTAATGTATTGTTGCCAATGTCCTGATTCAGATCCTCCACAGAGACATGAAGGCAGCCAATGTGCTCATCACCAGAGACGGGGTTTTGAAGTTGGCAGACTTTGGCTTAGCGAGGGCCTTTAGTCTGGCCAAAAACAGCCAGGGTAATCGATACACCAACCGCGTGGTCACCCTGTGGTACAGACCCCCAGAACTGCTACTAGGTAAGAGACATTTCCCCCCTGCAGTGTCGATAGATATGTGGCTGGTTTTTACTAACTGGGACAGGAAAATGGTCATGAAATGCAGCACTATTAATGTGAACCTTTTAGAACGTATTAACCACTTATGCCCAAAATAGGGACGCCAGTCTTAATGTGGTTTAAGGGTCTTTGATGCAGTTGTTCAGCTAAGGTTAAATTTGTGCTGTCAACTAGTGCTATAGTTTTTGTAAATATTTGCTATTTATTTTTACATTTTATTTTTGTCCTGGTAGGCGAGAGAGACTATGGGCCACCTATTGACCTGTGGGGTGCAGGCTGCATTATGGCTGAAATGTGGACCAGGAGTCCCATCATGCAGGGGAACACAGAGCAACACCAGCTGACTCTTATAAGCCAGCTTTGTGGTTCCATCACTGCTGAGGTAAGATGCACACAGGGCGGGGACGATGACTATAGTATGTATATAAAGTTTGAGTTTAGTTTATAAAATAGATTAGATTTTCTTTGTCACTCAATTTCAGGACTGCTGTAACTTCTGGTTTTGTAAATATTGTCTGTTAAAGCAAACATGGAGATATTTCGCCACTTTCTCAATTTCCCAGCTTCAAATTAGAATATAGTAAAACAAAATGGAATAGAATACTACTTTATGAATGAGAAGAGAGTAAAATGGAGTAGAATAATGTACATTCTTGTAATCCTGCTGTAAATGCGAACTTAATTTATTCAATTATTTAATTTTAGGTGTGGCCTGGCGTGGACAAGAAATATGAGCTGTACCAGAAAATGGAACTACCCAAAGGGCAGAAGAGGAAAGTCAAAGATCGGCTCAAAGCCTACGTCAAGGACCCATATGCTCTGGATCTAATAGACAAACTCCTGGTTCTAGACCCGGCCCAGCGGACAGACAGTGACGATGCACTCAACCACGACTTCTTCTGGTCTGACCCCATGCCGTCTGACTTGAAGAACATGCTCTCCACCCACAATACCTCCATGTTTGAATATTTGGCCCCGCCTAGACGGAGGGGCCACATGCCCCAGCAGCAGCCCAATCAGAACAGAAACCCAGCAACCACAAGCCAGACTGAATTTGATCGTGTGTTCTAAGGAATGGTGAGGAAAAGCTACAGACTAGAGGGTTGGATGGTTGGACCTTTGTTCAGCTGCAAGCAGCTGACTGTTATCGTGTAGTTGCATGGGACACCGCTGCGCAACTAAGTAGAAATTAAGCTTACTGTTGAGGAGTGCTATGGAATTGAATCCAGTCTGAGGTTGTGCAAACTACTAGGGCATTCCTGTCTCCTGTGTTGTTCAGTGCCTTGACCAGGCTCTTTGGGTTTCTGCACAATCTAGAGAATTATTCTTTGCAAGCAACCACCAATGTATTTAATGTTTTTTTTTACAGGATTTGGAAGGGATATCAAGACTTAGAAAGTCTACTGGAATCCCTTATTTCTTTTGTTAAATTTCATGCTGCTTTCGTACCATGATGGTGATTTATTTTTATTTGTATGCCACACACAATAGACTAGTTAAAAATAAAGCTGTGGTGTCAGAGATGTGGTCTTGGGGCAATATGTTTTTAACATATCGTTGATGTCAGGCGTGAAACCTTGTACAGTATGTAAAAGTTGAAATATGGAGATATGTTTCTACCCGACAGCAATGATATATTAACTTTTTTGACATATGTATTTGTTTTACAGACATTTTTTTTACACTATTCATAAAAGAAATATTGTTTATACTGACTACTTGGTCTGATTAGCCCAACCTTGCTATGCAAACCCAAGAGGCTTAAATAAATGTGTTCATAGTAGTTCTACTACTGCAACATGAATATTATTTTTGAATGTAGTAGTTGGGGTTTCGTGCCATTTAGAATATTTTATTTGCTAGATCGTACTAAAGCACTTTGTCATATGACCACGTTGCCTGCTGAAAGAATCCAGTTGTGTGTTTAAGTTGGAAAACCAGGTCTTTTCAGCAAGTGATGCAGTCGTACAATAAAGTATACATTAGGCTCATGCCCAACAGTTCACACACCAGTCTTTTATGCCTGATTTAGACTTTGTTGAAATGGCAAATCTACAAGCTCACAAGGCATTGCATCCTTAATGCATGAGCTTCATGCAAAGTGGAACTCAAAACTTCCAACATTACATGTCTTTATTTTTATTTACTCTAGATGGAGTGAAGCTGAATATGTTTTGCAATAATGCTAACAAAGGTAGATTAATGTTAAAGTGTACATGGGGTCCTCCAATTGCCATCTGTACACAAATGAATCCCATTTATCACTCGCGCCAATAGGACACATGTGAAACCACTGTCTTCCTTGTGAAGGCAGATGTTTGTCATGGAGAACACAATATGATAGTTATTCATTCAGTTTATTTACAGGATCTTGCCATAGCCTATTTGCTAGACATTAAACATAAGCATTTTAACCCTAATCTGTTTGCTACAGGCTTTAATGCAGTATTTACAAGCCATGCAAAACCTGTTGCCACACTCACCCGTCACCCCCCTGAACTCACTCTACAGTTCCCAAATGGTGTGCGGTTAAGACAAAATACAGACCATGGTATTGGTGGAAAGCCTGGTGAGGCGAGGTTAATGAATACAGGTGTGCCTTGAGATTTTGTCCCACAATGCATCGCATTGTGACCGTTAGAAGGGTTCAAGTGGTTAATTCAGAATGCATTTTTTGTATGTTTAGGTCCCAGAAAGTTGGGTCTCTAGCTAAAACGTTTGGGGAAACATTGCTCTCTACATAGTGCCACCAGCAGATGGCTCCCTTCCTCACATCCAGGGTGCTGCACCACTGTAATTGCCATGTACAAGAAATATAACTTGATGATGTTGTAACTTGGTGTGTGGAAGCCAGTCGTCTACAACGGTTGGTTTGTGTGTTTGGCAAACCGCTGGACCAAATTTGTTTTTGGGAGGGGGTGATTTGACACTGTATTTACTCATATGAATTATTTCCTCCACGTTCAACTCAATGGAACTAAAAAAAACAAAGTGCACTGGGCATCCAGTCAATGGACCATATTCAACTCGACTGTGAATATGGTTAAATGGCATTGAAGCGGCTGACAGTTATGTGATTAATTGTGGGTGGTTGCCAGTAGCCTGGCATTGGCCAGACAGATAACGTGTATTCACTCTCACGTTCCTCCCCGGTAGGAACGTGAGTGAATTCACGGTTGCCAGCATGGTCAGCTGTACTGTACAGTAAACGTTATAATTTAGCTCACCCACAATTAATTTGATTACCTCCAGCTGTTTATCTGTCAAAAATGGCAGCTGTGGAAAAAAAGGTTCATAGTGGAGATTAAAATAGGAGATTAAAATTTGATTCACTTGAGACTGGGGCAAAGATTCACCTTCTCAGCACAATAATGACCAGAAGTTCACAGCCAACACTGGACTGGACGTGCTTCTGAATGAGTGAAATGTGCCATTGAAAATGCATGGAAAGACCTATGGGAAAGACCTGGAGATGGCAGTTTGCTTTTTAAATATACTTTATTGCAATTATTCAGGGTTCACAATAAATATACATTTACATGACATGTTAATAAGCATTTACATTGTCAATATGTGCCATGGCTTCAGCTTTTTTTGTCTGGAGTAAAGTGTTCTTTGCCTTTTTAGTTTAATTTGTCTGAAGACCACCTCTCCAGAGATGGACTCCTGGTGTATGACCATGGCACATCGAGTTTTCCATATTTGGTTGACCACAGTGCACACAAACAGACCAATGGAAATCCTGATCCATGGCGGACATTTTTTCCCCAAACACTCCATACATTGCAGCATTATATGTGACATTTACATTAAACCCAATTTGAGCCATTTCCCCCCAAACGTATTGTGACCTCTGACAGTCTACAAAGCAGGTGCTCAATAGATTCGTCCTCAGTCATTACAGTTCTCAATAGGGCATTTAACGGTTGTCACAAAGCAGCTCCATTTGACTACTGCTCTTAAAGCCAGTCTCCTCACTGAGACCAGCCACATGACATCCCTTTCAGCAATATTTTTTACTCCAAATATTTTTAATACACACCTGCTTTTGAGAGTTGTCTAGATGTTTGTAGGGGAAAATTCCACCATAAAGATCATCACACAGCTTAACATAAATGTTTCTACTAGACATTTCAGGTCAGTCAATATTTAAATGTGCAGCTTTGCTGACTAAGTCACCATACATAATTTTAAAATAAGGCACAGAGCTCCTTGCAAGACCCTTCTTTTTGTTCCAACTCAAGAACTCACCTATCCACAAGGCTCTTCTTTTCATACCAGATGCAACATTTTTGCAAAATGAAATTCTTAATTTGAGTCCAAAGTCCACATTCCCAAGTCCTCCATCCGATTTGTTTTCCCATTTCTCCAATTCTTCCTTTATTTCTTTGCCTTTATCTTCCCAGTTTTTCCCATAACAGTTGTTATTACTAAATGTAATGTTATACCCAGAACTGTCATTGTGTCTGTATCATTTATATTAACTGTAGGCAGTTTGCCTATACACTTCATCCATTATTTCAATGGACTTGAAGATGCTTGCTGGATATTCTTGAGCTCAATAAAGGGAAGGGTTACCAGTTTACTTTTACATTGCACAATATCAGCCCTACTTTACCCTACCCTAAACACTTCATGTCCATTCATAATGTGTTGATTTTGCTGTCTTGATGTCTAATGCTGCTTAATTAATATATTCTGAAAAGCACTTTGCATTGCCTTCATTCATTTGTTTGTTGCCGTTGCTACAAATGGTCACTAGATTCCACTAGATACCATTTTATGAATAAAAAGCGCTGCTATTTATGCCCTGCAATGAGCAAGGCATAAACATTAAGTAAGTCATGAGTCATGAAGTTTTCCAATCTGTTACTGTATCACTTTTCAAATAAAGGAGACTTTGTAGGCCACACAAAACCAGGTTTGAGTCAATCATCCAATCTCGAACGTGTTGCCGACTGTCTGTCTTATCTATTGGCCGTCTTTTCATGAATAATTTCACATGATACAAAAATACTGTTGAACAAAACACAAGCATAAAAGTCAACAACATTTTGGACAGTACAAAACAATATGTACGGTCGGTTAGTATAGAAAAGGGGTTTTCTAAAATGGTATTGTTTTCATTGCATTTTTATTGCTTGCTTGTAGGCCTCAATGGACTAGAAGGTTTTGGGGTGGTGCTAAGGTGTGATTCATTAGGTATTGTAGGGCCTACAGTAGCCTACTACCTACAACCAACATAGCCTACAGTATAGACAGCTACTGCAGCTGTGTGTGTGCAGCTGGTCCTTGTCTCCAAGACCCATTTCTCCCAACTTCCCAAGGGAGACTAAATAAAGTAACCTTGACCATGTCCCAAATATTCACTCAAGTGTTTATTTGTTTCAATATTTTCTAAATTCCATCATGTGGAATCTTGTAGTTTTCCTTCATACTTACTGGGGAGGGATAGCTCTCTCTTCAGAGATTGTGAAGGTCTACTCATGACCTTGATAATGTGAATGTTGTACTGAGTGTTTTTATATTGAAAAAAACTAAAACTAAACTAAACCAAATAAAGGTAAAAAAAAACACACATTTGTTATGTTTACCCCTTGATGGAGATGCACTACCCCATGCCTGGCTTACACTGACTGATTTATAATATGGTATTCTTAAAAAAGACACGGTATACATACTGGCTAAGTGGGAATAGTTCATTACTTCCACCAAGTCTCAAGGCTTTACAACCATGCCCAATACAACCTTTGGAGAGGTCATTGTCTTGCAGAACAAAGAACCCAGAATAAAGGGGGTGGGGCTGCAGCTTTTTAGGCAACGCCCAGTGCAGAGCAGTGCCTGTCTTCCTATACGTCCTCAGAACACAAATAAATAGGCATGGCTTCAGCGTTGAGAATCACTTCTGCATCTTCTACTGTTAGAAAATGTCTGGCCGTGGCAAGGGAGGAAAAGGTCTTGGAAAAGGGGGCGCCAAGCGCCATCGTAAGGTGCTTCGTGATAATATCCAGGGTATCACCAAGCCCGCTATCCGCCGTCTAGCTCGCCGTGGTGGTGTGAAGCGTATCTCCGGTCTGATCTACGAGGAGACCCGTGGTGTCCTCAAGGTGTTCCTGGAGAACGTGATCCGTGACGCCGTCACCTACACCGAGCACGCCAAGAGAAAGACCGTGACCGCCATGGATGTTGTCTATGCTCTGAAGAGACAGGGTCGCACTCTGTACGGCTTCGGAGGTTAATGCCCACTTGACTACCAACAACCCAAAGGCTCTTCTAAGAGCCGCCCACAGTGTTATCAAAGAGTTGCCTGCTGATTGTAGAATAGTGATTTTAAGCAGATGGTAATGTACCACTGGCTGGCAACATTAAACAAAATCGTCTCGCAAAGATTTGGCCGATCCCTATAGTAGCTCTGAGGACCCCTGCTGTAGAAGACCAATATAGCATTACTTAAGCGGGAAAACATGCAGAAACAAAGACACTACTGACTCCATTGAGCACCAGCCTCGACTCACCCTCTGCAGATTACGTAAACAGTCAGTGGCAGTCTCGGCCAATCCTACGAGGGGAGTCGTACACTGCATTTGCATTGGCTTGCAATAAATACTGGTACAACGCCGTGTTGCGCTTACTTCCTCACAGTGAGAATCATGCCTGAAGTGGCGAAACCAGCGCCTAAAAAGGGCTCCAAGAAAGCCGTCACCAAGACTGCTGCCAAGGGCGGTAAGAAGCGCAGAAAATCCAGGAAGGAGAGCTACGCCATCTACGTGTACAAGGTCCTGAAGCAGGTCCACCCTGACACCGGTATCTCTTCCAAGGCTATGGGCATCATGAACTCCTTCGTCAACGACATCTTTGAGCGCATTGCGGGTGAAGCCTCCAAACTGGCTCACTATAACAAGCGCTCCACCATCTCATCCAGGGAGATTCAGACCGCCGTCCGCCTGCTGCTCCCCGGTGAGCTGGCCAAGCACGCCGTGTCTGAGGGCACCAAGGCTGTCACCAAGTACACCAGCTCCAAGTAGACTCTTCTATTCTGCCCCAAAGGTCCTTTTAAGGACCACCCATCTTCTCAATAAAGGGTTTATCCACATAATGTGATATGAGCCATCACAATATTTGGAATATTATTCCAACTGCCTTATAAATTAAAGCGGTCATACATTTTTAAAATGGCAAAACGTAGCTTCATGTATTAATCTCTAGGCGATCTTTATTAGTGCTGCAAGTGCTACATTAATTTCGTTGAGCGTTTATATACTTTATTAATTACAGATGCATATACCTAGTGCTCATCAGCTATAGAAGTTTAGTTTTCCTCTTATCAAGCTGTTGTGTATGTTTGGTCTGTGCACTTCAATGTGTGTGTGTATAATGTTTTGTAAAAAATATATATATATATATATCCTACCAGCAGTACCAGCCCCCCCCCCCACCCCAGGTTACAGATATTGATATGCTGGCTAAATACTAAATGTCATTTAGCAATATATTGGATAGGCATACAGACAGACAAAAAACAAACTTTGTGTTTAATTGCCATATTTCATAGGGGTCAGCGTTGCCAGCTAATCGTTTAACTTGCTGACAATTGTATTTATTTGGTGTGCATTGTCCTTTGCTGTGCTCTTAACTGGGTTGTCTGGAACTCAGCGTCACTTAAACCAGTGGTTCTCAAACTTTTTCATGTCAAGGACCCCCAAATTGACACTTCTTAGCCCGCGGACCCCCATTTGAAAAAATATGCCAGATATGACCCACATATGAGAAGATTTTTATGGCTCTAGCAGTGATTTTCAACCATTTTAATTCCAAGGACCCCCAGTTTGACATGCATTAGGCTACTGACCCCCCATTTAATGGCATTTCTATCTCTGGGACCCCACTTTATATTGTAAAATCAATGTTAATTTAACTCTGAGAGTGTACAAATGGAACCAAATGGACCCGTTAGGGTCCATTTGGTTCCATTTGTACACTCTCAGAGTTACAGACCCATAGGGGTCCATTTGGTTAACTATCCATCATTTAGCTGGGGACCCCCTGGAACTCCCTCAAGGACCCCTGGGGGTCCCCGAACCCCACTTTGAGAACCAATGACTTAAACATACAGCATGGTTAGCCGCAAGCAACTCTTTAGATCCTATTTTTAATATCTGGAATATAGAGCCTTGACAGCCCATACATCCAAACGGAAAAGCCAGCTCTGATTTTATTAAACGTTAAACTCACCATAATTGCAGCTGTACAGAAAGCTTGAATTATCCTCTTTGTATCTACCGAGTTTTTGTTTAATACAAATCCACCATAGACATGTTATGAGCTACTTTTCTGTCAATAAATTCCATGCAGGTGATTATTTTTCAATAACGCAACACCCTGCTGCCTCCTGCATTATGTGCAATTTCGAAACAGGTGGTATGCAGGACCATTGAGTGATTATATATGATTACCGTTCAATTAACATAAACAATGAATAGATGTAACAATTTATCACAAACAAATAATCAACAAAATAATACTATTATAATGCAACATAAATCCTCCTACAATCCTCCTAATTGGGCCTGAGCAGTGACATTAGGCTACTGCATTCCTTTTGATATATATATATATATATATATTAGATGTATTGGTCAGGGTACTAATTGTATGATTGTATGAAATCTTGGTATAAATGTGCACTATTTGTAGTTGCCTGCAAATGTTGTGTTGTGTTTATTTACCATTTTGTAGAGCTATACATCATATTTTTTTTGTAATGGCACCATTGGATAAGTGGAGCTTGCTCTCAACTGGACATCCTTGAATAAATGTAAATGATTCATTTACGTGTGAAATGAATAATACAATTCACAATACATTGTGAATTTAACTGTGAAAGGAACTGAAACATGCCATGTTTCTCATAAGTAATCACAAAACAAGAGCTTAGCAGAGCCAGATAGATGACAAGTGTCCTCTCATAAGTATCCATGCCACAGGGCCAACAGCTGTGTTTGCAGACACTGACAAGTTGTATTTTAAAACAAAACGCTTTGCCACAAACGAGCTGTTTTACTTTTATTCCAACCCCAGACATCTAAGCTTACTCTGCAGCAAATATGGAACAGGTTATCTTATGTTAAATCTATTGTAAAAGACAAATGACAGAGGAAAGTTGGCAAACTACTCTCCTTGTAACGGTGTACAGGTGAGGTTTTTAACGTCCCTAAACAAAACACAGGACTCCTCAGCTCTCCACATGATTTGATTATGAAGCAAAACTAGTCTGCTATCTGCTCAATTTGTTGTTTGACTTTAATCCATTTCTTTGTATGTATTCTATTTAGTTTTAGTTCTGGAGAAAACACAACTGTCTCAGTATTCTGCAGCACAGAGAGCACTGAACCAGTGGGTTGAGTCTACATGGTTCTCACACATCCTTTAAATTCCACCCCCTCCTCTTTAACAACAACAGTCAACTCAGACTTTAGTTCAGTGCATCTGAAATACGAATTAGAACAGAGAATGGCAGAAGTCGCCCCAGCTCCAGCAGCAGTCTCCCCGGCTAAAGCAGCCAAGAAGAAGGCAGCCCCACGACCCAAGAAGACCGGTCCCAGCGTCGCTGAGCTTGTCGTCAAGGCCGTGTCCGCCTCCAAGGAACGGAGCGGTGTGTCCCTGGCTGCAGTCAAAAAAGCTCTGACTGCCGGTGGCTACGATGTGGAGAAGAACAAGGCCCGCGTCAAGATCGCCGTCAAGAGCCTGGTGGCAAAGGGCACCCTGGTTCAGATCAAAGGTACCGGCGCATCTGGCTCTTTCAAGATGAACAAGGAAGCAGTGAAGGCAAAGAAACCCGCTAAGAAGGCAGTCAAACCCAAGAAGCCGGCAGTCAAGAAACCCGCCGCGGCAAAGAAATCCCCCAAGAAGGCTGCAGCCAAGAAGCCCGCAGCCGCTAAGAAATCCCCTAAGAAGGCAAAGAAGCCTGCAGCTGCAAAGAAACCAGCAGCCAAGAGCCCCAAGAAGGCGACAAAGAGTCCCAAGAAAGTGAAGAAGCCCGTTGCCGCCAAGAAAGCACCAGCCAAAAAGGCACCAAAGCCCAAGGCGGCAAAACCCAAGAAGTCTGCCGCTAAGAAGAAGTAAACAGCCACACAACAGCCTGTCTAGCCCCACAACGGCTCTTTTAAGAGCCACCCAAAACTTTATTTAAAGAAAGTTCCTTTGTACATCAGACTTCTGCAGCGAGGACTGTCAATGAATGATTAGACGAGAAATGTATGAACAATGGTTTTCCCGTGATAACTACGGGGGACGACTATCCAGCCAAAATGTATGGTTCTGCACATTGCACACCATAATCCCCATAATCAATATGTATGAAGTGCATATAACATGTCAAAAGAGGAAATGATCAGAGCAGCATAATGTTAAAGCCATTCCTGGCGTTGTACTGTATACTAAAATCAACTGTTAAAAGCTTCGGGTAGATTGTGGGCATATGTAATGAGTAGACTTATAATACACATTATAGTAAGCCTACATGTTATATTTAGCTATAAGCATAATGTGCAAGGGAGGGAAAATATAATTGAAGAAAAGTGCATCTTTAACTTGTTAACATTATGCAATACCTTGTACTCTTTAGGCAAGGGGGTGTAACTTGAACCCAAACTAAACGTTTCTTGCATTTGACAATAGTACTATATGTTATTTAATGTTCACCAGCCTTTCAACCACGAAGGATGTGATAAGCAGTTTTAAAGAGGCGTCCCATGGTAAATAGAATTAGCTCTTGTATAGAAACTGTGGGCGGCTCTTAAAAGAGCCTTTGTGGGGGTTGTCAAACAAATTGAGTTATTTCTTGGCGGCTTTCTCAGTCTTCTTGGGGAGCAAAACAGCTTGGATGTTGGGCAGCACACCGCCCTGAGCGATGGTCACTCCACCCAGCAGCCTGTTAAGCTCCTCGTCGTTGCGGACGGCCAGCTGAAGATGACGGGGGATGATGCGAGACTTCTTGTTGTCACGGGCAGCGTTTCCAGCCAACTCCAGGATCTCAGCGGTCAGGTATTCGAGAACAGCCGCCAGGTAAACTGGGGCGCCGGCACCGACACGCTGGGCATAGTTGCCTTTACGCAGCAGCCTGTGGACACGACCCACGGGGAACTGGAGCCCGGCACGGGATGAGCGAGTCTTGGCCTTAGCCCTGGATTTTCCACCGGTCTTCCCTCTTCCTGACATTTTGTAAATATCTTTTACTGGCGTTAATCTGCGAAGAAATGTGCGGAGAATAGTGACACGAAGCCTTTTATATGTTCAACTCAGTACTGTGTGTGAGCGCCCCACCAATCATACATATGAATGAGAGCGCGGGGTGAGTGTGTTTGAGCTTCCCTCCAATCACTACTTGTGGCGTGAACGGTTCCTCCCAGAGAAGGAGGTTGCTGGCCAGAGACCAATCAGAGAACGACGGCGCCCCAGAGCCGCTGAAATAAATTCAGCAGTTTGCGCTTTATCTTTTACAACTCTTATCTACAGTTTGCAGAGAGGGACTATGGCTAGAACTAAGCAGACCGCTCGTAAGTCCACCGGTGGCAAAGCCCCTAGGAAACAGCTTGCCACCAAGGCAGCTCGTAAGAGCGCGCCGGCAACCGGTGGAGTGAAGAAGCCTCACCGTTACAGGCCTGGTACTGTGGCTCTGAGGGAGATCCGTCGTTATCAGAAATCTACCGAGCTGCTGATCCGCAAGCTGCCCTTCCAGCGCCTGGTGAGGGAGATCGCCCAGGACTTCAAGACCGACCTGCGCTTCCAGAGCTCCGCCGTCATGGCTCTCCAGGAGTCGGCCGAGGCTTATCTGGTGGGTCTGTTTGAAGACACCAACCTGTGCGCCATCCACGCCAAGAGGGTGACCATCATGCCCAAAGACATCCAGCTGGCCCGTCGTATCCGTGGAGAACGTGCTTAAGCTCATCTGTCACTGTCACAACCCCCAAAACGGCTCTTTTAAGAGCCATCCACTTATTTCTGTAAAAGATTTCCATTAAGACCTTGAGTCATATCGACCGTAACGTTATGTCAAACGTTATAACAGTGGAAATATAAACGCAACTATAAGTTACTAATATTTTAAAGGGCGTTGGTGTTTACCACTATTAAAAGGCAAACATGTATTTCCCGTCTGCTCTACTGGACTACATGATCAGTGACAGGGCTCTCCCCTCTCCATCTCTAGCCCCTGGTAAACAGAAAATAATATTGATCAGTGGTTGCACTCAAATGTTTTACTTAAGTAAAAGTATCAATACTGCAATGTAGAAGTACTATGTTACAATTAAAAGTCCGGAATTCAAAATGTACTTGAGTAAAAGTATTGTCCTCAAAATGTACTCAAGTACTAACAAGTGAAAGTACTAAAATGTTTGAAAATAGCAGATCTACAAGCTCACAATGCGTTGCATAATGTATATCTACAAAGTAACTAGTAACTAAAGTTTCAAAACAAGTACAATATTTGCCTCTGAGATGTAGTGGAGTAGAAGTAAAAGTATTGGAAATTGGAAGTACTCAAGTAAAGTACAAATTCCTCAAAATTGTAATTAAGTACAGTACTTGAGTAAATGTTACTTTCCACCACTGCGAATGATATATCCCCTCTAAATACCATTATTTCCCCTGGTTCTGGTGGCCACCGTTTTGTTTTGTTTTCCAATTTAAAAAGTATATATTTTATGAAAAAAATAATGGTCATCAGGACCATGGGTGTGTTTTCAAAGGGTCATAACATGCTCAATTGAGTTATAACGGGGTTACATCTGCATAGGCATTAGAGGGACACAGACAGACGGTACAACGGGTAATCTATAACGGTTATTGCATGATGCATTCCTAGGTTCTTTACTCACACCCATGAAATGGGTGATGTGGCCTTTTAAGTAAAAGCAGCAATTATGAAAAGTACAACAAAGTAATGCATTCAAAATGTTACTTGAGTACACCTACTATACACAGCAATGCATAGAAAATATCTTTGTCTTTCAGATCAGTTAATACATTCTAGAAAAAAAAGCTGGGGAAAAAAACACAAGATGTTTTACAAAAACAAACAAACGCAGGTGTGAATTTGCAAGTGTGAAGGGTAAGGATGCTGTTATAACTCTTAAACCATTACAGAAGACAAGGGAGACGGATGAAAGCCCCCCAAAAATAAGTTTATTAGTTTAAAAAAACGACTAAAGTCTCCAAATGAAAATAAAAACTAGGATGAGTTGTTATATTACAGAGTCCACTGTTTTAGCTTGGTCTTTCTAAATGTCTTATTGATTTAAAGGGGAAATCCACCCATTTTCAATATTTAACTATGTCATTAATATAGCATAAAGGAGTTGTGTGGAAATAAGAAAAAAGTTCCCCCCTTTCTGTGTTGCCTTGAACTGGAGGATTGATTTTGGGTTTAACATTGCAAATTACAACATGATGAGTCATCATGTTGTAATTTGCAATGTTAAACCCACAATCAATCCTCCAGTTCAAGGCAACACAGAAAGGGGGGAACTTTTTTCTTATTTCCACACAACTCCTTTATGCTATATTAATGACATAGTTAAATATTGAAAATGGGTGGATTTCCCCTTTAAGGTGTCAATAGGCAGCCACTTCAGCCCCAGGTGATGCATTTGAATTATTCTAGAGCTCAGTGAAAATGAACATCTAGAATAGATTATCCATGTTTGTCCCATTGAAATACATTTTCTATTTATAAGGGAGACAAGACTAGCAGCACTACAAAGTGTAAACAGTAGCCTAACATATGATGTTATATAAACATATAATGATCAGATGTAATTTTTGCACACAGTCAATGTGGATTTCATTTTCACCATTGTTTTAGCAGTGTAAATAGATAGATAGATAGATAGATAGATAGATAGATAGATAGATAGATACCGATAGTAGCAATCTACTGTCACATCAAGTGTACACACATGCATAGAAATCCTCCAACATTGTATATACTGCCTTTGTATGTGCTGTTGTGCTGAGAAGTCTGTCTTTACTACATATCAGCTACTAATATACACTAGACTCATGACATGTATTTGCCATGAGCAAATAGTATAAATGATATGACTGTATTCTCTATTGCTGTATATTATGTATATTTTTCACTATTCATGTTGAAGTCCATCCCTGTAGTTTACAATGACTTATAATACGGTATTGTTAAAAATAATACATGGAATATACTGCTTGATAACCGTTATTAACCGTTGGAGGGGTCATTGTCATGCAGAACACAGAATAAAGGAGGTGGGCCCGCAACTTTTTAGAAAACGCCCAGGCGGCCTGTCTTCCTATAGACAACGGGCAAAAGGCGTGGCCAAGCTTAAGCTGAAGTAGTTCGGGTGGCCATATTAAGGGAGCTCCATAACAACAGCTCGTATCAACAACATTGACAGTTACCCACGAGTCACGACGTGTCCTGAACTACAGCGAATTTATTGGTAAAGGACAGAAGATGGACCTGGCAATGCGTGACAGAGAGTTACCATACAGAGAGAAGCTGAATGCAGACGCAAAGGCACGCTACCTGGAAAAGTCATTACATCTGTGTCCTAGACGGCTAGACCAGCGATCAGTGTTGCCATATTTTGCGAGAGAAATAAGCAACCAGGTCTATGAAAACAAGCCCAAAAGAAGTGGCTTATACATCGGCTACTTGAAAATAGCCGATCTACAAGCTCACGTGAGCTTGTACATAGGTTATTAAAAAAAACTCTTGCAATAAAATAAAGAATATTTGGAATATTTTTTTAAACATTCTAACTAACAACACAAATGCTCCCTGGCACAAAACATTTTCATGAAAAGATTTGAGAACCACTGGTTTAAATTTTTAAAGACTAAATAAGCAAGCACCTAAATAAGCCTAAATAAGCAAGTAACTTTATAAATAAGCCATACAAAACTACTAATTTTACAAGCAACTTCACAGAAAAAGCCCAAAGTCGCTTATAATAAGCCGACATGGCAACGCTGATGCTCGCCTCCAACAGATGTTTATATGGGTGCGTTTGAAAATACAGCACTGAGCGCACTGGCCAATACAAACTAATAGGCGAGTGTGCTCCGGTGCGTAATATCCGAACGCACCCATTATGACCGTGAGCCACCCACGTTAGACTACTTTTCTCAGACTGGACACATAGAGAAACACAATTTAGCTGTTAGCTCGATCTCATTGTATTTAAGATACCCATGCCAAGCCGTTTCTTTGATATCTCCGACATCTGATCTCCAACAGCTTTTCCTCCAGGTTGGAAATGTGTGCAATTTAACTTTTTTAGCGGCGCTAGCCGCTCTATACCTTTAGGTATAGAGCGGATATTAGCCCTCTATGCCTGGCTTTTGCGTCAACGTTCTGATTGGTCAGGTGCGCCAACGTTCTGATTGGTCAGGTGCGTCAACGTTCTGATTGGTCAGGTGCGCCAAAGTTGTGATTGGTCACTATTCATGACATCACTATGATGTCATGAATATAGAATTCGATGTCTATATAAACGATGACAATGACTTCATCTTATTATTCATTTGGCTAAAGTCTCCGTCTAGGTAAGTTATTTAAAGTTAATATGACGAATAGAAAGAGAAAGATACAAGAACAGATGAAGGGTGAATGTATAGAAAGTCTGAGTTCGGGACCCAGTCATCCGTTATGACAGAATGGTTTGATAGAGACGATCGAGAATCCAAGAGTCCGTTAAGGTTCTGATTGGTCAGGCCCGTCAAGGTTCTGATTGGTCAGGCCCGTCAAGGTTCTGATTGGTCAGGCCCGTCAAGGTTGTGATTTGTCAGGCAAGGGGACTATTCATGACATCACTATGATGTCAAGGTTTATTTTTTATTTCCTCATGTTTTTTTTTGTATATATTTTTATTTGGCTAAAGTCTCCTTCTAGGTAAGTTATTTAAAGTTAGATCCTCAATTTAACTTTATCTGTCGTCGACGCTCTGATTGGTCAGACCCGTCAACAAAGTGATTGGTCAAGCTTCACATGACACATGGCTATAAACACATTATAAACACATATCGATGACATAATGTATTCAAAGGCGCCGCTACCTTCACACAGGGTGTGATTGTTAATTTAACGTCTGAAACCTTGGCATTGCATCTGATAATGCAGCACTGTCGTACCATTGCTAAATTAGAGCAACAGACAAGTTAGAGATAGATAATAATGTACACCGTCTACTTGCTGGACAACAAACACAGGACTACAGACTACACTACACTACTCTACACTTGTGGCAGCTGTCAATCTACTCCCTCAAGATGGCGGCGGAAGTGGCACGATTTAAGGGCGTGGCGACCATGTTACGTCGCTATGCCCGAAGTCCATACGTCCTCAGAACACAGATAAATAGGGAGGTCTTACCATTTAAAGATACTTCTGCATCTTCAACTGTTAGAAAATGTCAGGTCGCGGCAAAGGAGGAAAAGGTCTTGGGAAAGGAGGCGCTAAGCGCCATCGCAAAGTGCTTCGTGACAACATCCAGGGAATCACTAAACCCGCTATTCGCCGTCTTGCTCGCCGCGGCGGCGTGAAGCGTATCTCCGGTCTGATCTACGAGGAGACCCGCGGTGTCCTCAAGGTTTTCCTGGAGAACGTGATCCGTGACGCCGTCACATACACCGAGCACGCCAAGAGAAAGACCGTGACCGCCATGGATGTCGTCTATGCTCTGAAGAGGCAGGGACGCACTCTGTACGGTTTCGGAGGTTAATGCATTTTTTTTTTTTTTGGGACCACCAACAACTCAAAGGCTCTTTTAAGAGCCGCCCACACTGTCTTAACAGAATGTATTCCTTTATAAACCGTCATAAACGACCCTCTACTTACATTTACTGCTCAAATATAAGCATTTTCCATATCAAAAATAGGATCGGATTTGTATGTAAGATCTCTGGTAGCCCTGAAACATGAAGAAAATATATTATGACAGTCCTGGAAACTTCAGCCTGGTGTTAGCACTATCCCTTTTTGTTCTGTGCATCTACATAAACGTTCAGCTTTCCAATATGAAGTTCATGCCTCATTGGCCATGGATGCTACAATTATGTACGGGGCCCGTACATAATTGTAGCATCCATGGCCAATGAGGCATGGATGCCCGTACTACGGGCCCTCCGAAGTACTTGTATCTTCTGTATTGTCCAATAAAAAGCATTTTAATCCGACGGTTTGGCCATTTTCTCTATCGTGCGTTCAACTATGTGACCCTATCGGTTGGGAGATGTACTGCACCCTGATACATTATAACTATGAGAAAATGGAAAACGCTTTTTATTGAACAGTACGTAATATACAGGTACTTCTGACGGCCCGTACATAATTGTAACATCCGTTACAAGTGACTTTGGGCTTGTTTTTCTGTACAGTCTCTTTTTGGGCTTGTCTATAAGCGTAGTTGCTTATTTGTGCTTGTTTCCTATAATGTTTAAACCAGTGATTCTCGAACATTTTCATGTCAAGGACCCCCTAATTAATATGTATTGTGACCCCTGTGCCAGATATGTGTTTCAAACAAATATAAATGTTTCACTTGTTTTGCGCTCGTAGGTCGGCTATTTTCAAATATCCAAAGCTCATACTTATTTTCATAGACATAGCTGGGTCTAACTGCCTATTTCTCTCGCAAAATCGGGATGAAAACCAGGAATCCTAACCGCTAGCTAGACCATGGGACTGAAGAATAAACCCCACTTAATTTCATCTCAGAAAACTATTCACAGCTTAAGTTAGTGTTTGAAGTCTGAGACCCCAACTATAATAAACATGATTAAATCATGTGGTACAAAATAACTGGGCCGGGCCCCAGAAGTATCATGTGAGGTTAGTAGCATTAGTCTGCTTTGCAATTATAATGTAATTATTGTATCTTCATGTTCATGATAAACACAGACTGGCTTAATAGATGGTTATGTTCTGCATTGATAGAAACTGTGTGACAAGTGGAATTTTCAATGGGAGCGTTGCATATAATTATCCTATTAAATTATAAATATACCCTGAATGTAGAACTATACATACTTTGTCCCTCTCATTTTTAGAGGGACAATAAAGAGAGAGAGAGAGACCTCCCTCCTTGTGGCAGAATCATCCAATCATGTGCTGGGAGTCGCACACTTCATTTGCATCGGGGTTGGTATAAATACTGGTGAGACGCCGCTATCGGTACTTATCTTCTTCAATACTTTGAACAAGAAAAGAGAGAAATGCCTGAAGTTGCGAAGCCAGCGCCCAAGAAGGGCTCCAAGAAAGCCGTCACTAAGACTGCTTCTAAAGGCGGCAAGAAGCGCAGAAAGTCTAGGAAGGAGAGCTACGCTATCTACATCTACAAAGTGATGAAGCAGGTCCACCCTGATACCGGTATCTCCTCCAAGGCCATGGGTATCATGAACTCCTTTGTCAACGACATCTTTGAGCGCATCGCCGGTGAAGCCTCCAAACTGGCTAACTACAACAAGCGCCGCACCATCTCATCCAGGGAGATTCAGACCGCAGTCCGCCTGCTGCTCCCCGGTGAGCTGGCCAAGCACGCCGTGTCTGAGGGCACCAAGGCTGTGACCAAGTACACCAGCGCCAAGTAAACTGTTGTCGTCTGCTCTAAACACAAAGGTCCTTTTAAGGACCACCCATCTTTTCAATAAAGAGTTGATCCGCACTGCTGACGTTCAAGATGGCACTTCCATACATATAATGACCAATGATATTCGTATCTTAGCTTGACAGATTGTAGCGATATGTTTTATTCAAATTTGGTATTTTCTAATTGTATAAAACATGATAAAACAGTATGGCCTGCGTAAAATGCCTATAAACAGCAGACAGACATCAGAGCACTGTGGCGAAGTGCTACATTTATTTGGTGATGCATAGACTTTGATTACAGATGAGTGTTCCTAAAGATCGTGAACTGCCGTGTATTAAATTACTCGTGTATTGGATAGGCATACAGACCAAAAGGAAATTGGGCATGATAGCATTATTTTTACTTCATCCGTTTTCACTCAAAACATTCTAGCTGTCAACATTTTTAATATTAAGTTAGACCTATGGCAGTCTGGCACAGACCTCTTTCACAGCAGTCATTTTGACAGCTGAACACTGGTCATGGCATTAATTGCCATAATTAATTTAGGTGTCAGTGGTGGCCAGCTAATGCACATTAATACATTTAACTGCTACATTTAACACCTCTGCTGTGCTCCTTGGCTACCGTATTCCTTTTGATAAAATTAAAGAAGATATATTGTATACCCATATTGCCTATTATAGTAGATATTATGAAGCAATCTTGGTATATATGTGCTATGTAAATTGTTTGTAAATGGTGTGCTGTGTTTATACATTTTAAATTATGTCAAGTAATAATTATGTAATATGCCATATGTTTTGTAAATGGCACCATTGGAAAAGTGGAGCTTGCTCTCAACTGGCCATCCTCTCATAAGTCTCCATGCCACAGGGAAGGATAACAGCAGCACTGTGTTTGCAGACACTGGAAAGTTTGGAATTTAAAACAAAACGCTTTGCCAAAGAGGATCTGTTTAACTGTTATTCCAAAGTCAGACATCTCAGCTTGATCTGCAGCAAATAGGGAATTGGATATTCTATGTTTAAACTATTTTAAACGACAAATGACAGAGGAAAGCTGGCAAACTACTGTCCTTGTAATGGTGTATATGTGAGGTTTTTAACGTCTCCAAACAAAACGCAGGAGTCCTCAGCGCTCCACATGATTTGATTATGAAGTGAAACGTATCTGCTATCTGCTCCATTTGTTGTTTTGACTTAAATCCATTTCTCCGTCTGTATTTTATTTGGTTTTAGTTGTGGAGAAAACACAAGTCTTCAGTATTCTGCAGCACACAGAGCACTGACCCAGTGGGTTGAGTCTACATGGTTCTCACACATCCTTTAAGTTCCACCCCCTCCTCCTCTATTCCATCAGTCTCTACTCCTGTAGTTAGTTCAGTGCATCTGAAACACCAACTAGAAGACAATGGCAGAAGTCGCTCCAGCCCCAGCTGCCTCCCCGGCTAAAGTAGCCAAGAAGAAGGCCGCGGCCAAGCCCGTGAAGGTCGGTCCCAGCGTCCAGGAGCTCATCGTTAAGGCTGTGAGCGCCTCCAAGGAGAGGAGTGGTGTGTCTCTGGCCGCCCTCAAGAAGGCTCTGGCCGCCGGTGGCTACGACGTGGAGAAGAAGAACAGTCGCGTCAAGATTGCCGTGAAGAGCCTGGTGTCAAAGGGCACCCTGCTCCAGACCAAGGGTACCGGTGCGTCTGGATCCTTCAAGCTCAACAAGAAGGCTGAAGAGAAGGTAAAGAAACCCGCTAAGAAGGCAGTCAAACCCAAGAAGCCGGCAGCCAAGAAACCCGCCGTGGCAAAGAAATCCCCCAAGAAGGCAGCAGCCAAGAAGCCCACAGCCGTCAAGAAATCCCCCAAGAAGGTGAAGAAGCCTGCTGCAAAGAAACCAGCAGCCAAGAGCCCCAAGAAAGTGGCCAAGAGTCCCAAGAAAGTGAAGAAGCCCGCTGCCGTTAAGAAGGCACCAGCAAAGAAGGTAGCAAAGCCCAAGGCGGCGAAACCCAAGAAGACAGCCGCTAAGAAGAAGTAAACGTCCCCACAGCAACCTGTTTACCCCACAAAGGTTCTTTTAAGAGCCACCCACAGCTTTATTTGAAGAGTTCCTTTTCTCATATAGATGTGTATGTATGTATGTATGTATGTATGTATGTATGTATGTACGTATGTATGTATGTATGTATGTATGTATGTATGTATGTATGTATATATGTATATATATATATATATATATATATATATATTACGCTGGCATTTAGGATTGGTTATTAACTCAACTGAGCAAAGGGGGGGGGGGGGTCATGTGATTGTCAGCAGTGAGAACTAATGATTAATGTTGCTGGATTTTGCAAGAGAAATAAGCAACTAAACAAGGTATATGAAAACTAGCCCCAAAAGAGGCCACATGAGTGCTAAAGCCTGTATATTGGTAGGTGTTGTGATCTTGTAGATCTGCTATTTTCGAGAAAATCTTAACGGCAAAAGGCATGGTTAAAGTCGACAACAGTTACAAGCACTGGGTGTGAGTTTTAGATACAAAAATAAGGCTGCCCATGCAATCAGGGTGATTGTCTACAAATTAAATATGGTAATCTTTACAAACAATGATATTTATTGTTACATGCAAATATATATAATCATAATGATCCAATATAGGTGTATGATGTGCAAGAGACAACAGAAGTGATACATGCGAAAATATGATTAATATACAAAATATAATGTGGCAATAGATATTAAGAGAATATAAATATGCATATTCAATATGAACTATTTTTAAAAAAAAAATCAAATCTAACAGCCTTGGCATATCTACATACTGATACATCACACAGATAAACGGCATTATGTTCAACAAACAGTTCGTTTTACTTTTGATTATATTACAACTTAATAACATTAATTATAACAATTGTATTAACAATGTACTATTGCCACATGTCACTCTAAAGTCCCAGTAATGTTTTAAAATGTGTTCATCATTACAATGGACCCTATTCACAGCAGCCTGTTCATGTTGGTTAGTTGTACTTTTTATTTAGCTTGGCCACTAATAATAATATACTGACAATTTTAGTAGCACTATATACAGATGCCAGATTTAAAGCTTTAAAGTTATACTTTGTAGCACCAAATCATTATCCTTTACTTATGCGACCATTTACCATGTCGTCTCTGATTGTACACTTTGTAAAATAAATCACCCATTAGGATGAAGAGTGACATAACTGTCTAAACTGGACATTGACTGAGAGACGCCGTCATTCTCTGATTGGTCAGGAACCTCCTTTGAGGAGGAACCGTACGTTACTGTTTCTGATTGGTGGGGAGCATTTACAAACTTAACTCCGCCCACTTGAAGATATAAATAGTCCTGTATTCCTTTCCGCAGACACATTTCTCTCTCTGTCAGCATCTCAAAGAATAAAACACAACCATGTCAGGACGAGGAAAGACCGGTGGAAAGTCCAGGGCTAAGGCCAAGACCCGCTCATCCCGTGCCGGGCTCCAGTTCCCCGTGGGTCGTGTCCACAGGCTGCTGCGTAAAGGCAACTACGCCCAGCGTGTCGGTGCCGGCGCCCCGGTCTATCTGGCGGCTGTTCTCGAGTACCTGACCGCTGAGATCCTGGAACTGGCTGGAAACGCTGCCCGCGACAACAAGAAGTCTCGCATCATCCCCCGTCATCTCCAGCTGGCCGTCCGCAACGACGAGGAGCTTAACAGGCTGCTGGGTGGAGTGACCATCGCTCAGGGCGGTGTGCTGCCCAACATCCAAGCTGTTCTGCTCCCCAAGAAGACGGAGAAAGCCGCCAAGAAATAAATCTGCTTCATTTGTTTGACGAACCCCACAAAGGCTCTTTTAAGAGCCACCCACTCTTTAAATCAAAGATGAATTCTATATAAACTGCGCAGATTATATAAACTGACTCAGCATAATGGTATGCAGTGGTGTGAAGTAGCTTAATACCCAAGTACTGTATTTAGGTAGCCTGGTTCCAGCCCATAGACCCCGACCACTCTATGAGTGTCCACGCAGCTTCTGTCTGATAATCAGGCTAGTATTGAGGTACTATTTTTAAGGTATTTTTACGTTAATGGAGTATTTTCAAGACTTCTACCCCACTACATAATGGAGGCAAATATTGTACTTTTACTCTACGATTATTTGAAAACGTTACTTGAAGTATGATTATAAAACCTACATTAACCACGTCAGCCCTAGTTCATACATAGGCCATTTGAAAATATCCGATCTACAAGCTCATTGTACGTCTGGTATTTTCAAACATTTTAGTACTTTTTACTTTTGGTACGTTAAGTATATTGTGATGGCAATACTTTTGTACTTTTACTTAAGTAAAATATCTGAGTTCTTCCACTACTGATATGATATGGGCGTAATGACTTGCAGACATTTAATATCCTTTACATATTTATCATTAGAGCCACATTGCATGGATTGCAGTGCCTATTATTCAATGCCTAAATGCAAGGTAGTAAAAAATATTTTTTGTAAAAGCCGTTATTGTCCATATTGGATGTTGACACTTGTTTGACCACGTTAATAATTGGATGAGTGTTACATTTGAATGTAATTAAGACAATATATGCCGTGTTATGATTCTTATACACCACAACTCACATCCATTTGTCATTTTGTCACTGAAGGAGAAATATTTATTTGTTTGCCCCATGTCATAAAACACACAGCAATGTATTTTCACTTTGCTGTAAACTAGTATTCATAGTATTATCTATTACAGCAGCTCCCTTCCAATCGGTACCAGTGACGTTTATGATACCTCCCCAAATAAGGAGGTTCCTGATCGCTGACCAATCAGAGAACGACGGCGTCTCAAGAAGCACCAATAAAACGCAGCAGTTTGCTCTGTGCTTGCATTTCTGTTTTTTACTTCACTCAGAGAAGCCATGGCAAGAACTAAGCAGACCGCTCGTAAGTCCACCGGTGGTAAAGCCCCCAGGAAACAGCTTGCCACCAAGGCAGCGCGTAAGAGCGCGCCGGCAACCGGTGGAGTAAAGAAGCCTCACCGGTACAGGCCTGGAACTGTGGCTCTGAGAGAGATCCGTCGTTACCAGAAATCTACCGAGCTGCTGATCCGTAAGCTGCCCTTCCAGCGCCTGGTGAGGGAGATCGCCCAGGACTTCAAGACCGACCTGCGCTTCCAGAGCTCCGCCGTCATGGCTCTCCAGGAGTCAGCCGAGGCTTATCTGGTGGGTCTGTTTGAAGACACCAACCTGTGCGCCATCCACGCCAAGAGGGTCACCATCATGCCCAAAGACATCCAGCTGGCCCGTCGTATCCGTGGAGAACGTGCTTAAACTCATCTGTCACTGTCACAACCCCCAAAACGGCTCTTTTAAGAGCCACCCATATTTATTTTAAAGAATGTTCCTAACATAGTCGTAGTTTGGTTTTTATATAACAGTGGTGACTGACATCTTAAGCTGTAAGGGTAAATAATTACAATATTCATTGTAACTGTCCCAAATGGAGAGACAGTGGTTTCAGTTATAAATTATAAATATGTTTTGTTTATGTAAAGTTCATGTACACACTAGGATAAAAGATTCATTTAATTATGTATAATTAGTACTAAAAGTTACAATAAATATATTAAAAAGGTTTATATAGTACAAGATTTAAGGTAAAAACGCGGTGCCCATTGCTTGGAGGGTTTATGATAAATTGGGCAGAGTCACATGGTCAGAGTGAAGCTTGTCAATCAAGTCAGAAGCAAGCAGAGCTGACACAGAGAGGTCACGTCTCGAGAAACTCCAGAGAGAGAGATACAATTGCTATAGTTCTGCACAAGGTTCAAGAGGCGCACACGGTAAATGTTTATTGCATTCTGTGCCTTTCATTTATTTGTGATGTATTGTTGTGTGCCTTGTTATTTGCAAGTTAAGCTTTGTTTGGAAGACTTCATTGTAAGATGACAATAATTGGATGCACCTGTGTGGACTGACTAATCAGAGGACTGTTTCATAATGATTGTGGATTCAACTGAACAAATGTATGTTTATTTCTTTGTAGTTTTCACGGTGTCTGTATGGAGGAGTTTGGAGAGTTATGATGGAATACATACCAGAAAAAGACATCTGTATGATGCGTGGACATTTGTTGAACCTGGGGCAGCTACATTCATCAATAATTACATCAGTCAACTTGATGGTGTGATATTGCGTTTTCCACTGTAATTTACTTACGTGCAGACATCAAACACAGCGCATGTGTTTAGTCAGTGTTATCAGTGACCCTGTCATAAAACTGCTTTATCAACCTGTGGGCTACATTAACGTTTAAGTCAATGAGACCACCTGGATGGATGCCACACATAATATAATAGTATATATTATAATGGCAAAATATATAATATCATATATTTTAATATAATATAGTAATTATAATATAATATAGTAATTATAATATAAATATTTCTGTCTATTATTATTATATAATTCTATATATACAGTATATAGCACTACATCATATCTCGTGCTTGTTAATCAAGCTCCTCTTCCTTTCTGTACCTGAAAATAGATCTTTTTAGTTCAACTTTGAATTTATTTATGTTTTCACAATATTTTAATTCATCCTCCAACCCATTCCACAGGGTGGCTCCGTAAGAGGAGATACACATTATTTTCAGGTGTTTTCATCACATGTTTCTTGAAGTTCAATGGTCCCCTGAGGTTATATCCCCCCTCTTTATCCAAAAATTTGCTTTGTACATTTCCCGGTAATTGATTATATCTTGCTTTATACATGACTTGCAGTGTTTTAAAATGTACCATATCCTTGAACTTCAAAAGATGTGATTGAAGAAACAATATGTGTGTATGGTCCAGATATCCTGCATTGTTTATTACTTTTAGTGATCTTTTTTTAGAGTGTAGTTAATGAATTTATAGTTGATTTGTATGTGTTACCCCATACCTCTGAGCATTAGTATAAATAGGTTAGCTACTTTTACAAAAAACGAACAAAACAAAAACTTGGTGTGGCTTGCCCTTAAGAGCACATACCACATAAATATGGCTATAGTCATTCCTGCATCACAAATACCACACTTAGAGACCCAAGATGGCACTAGAGCAGTAGTTCCCAACCTTCTGCGTCCTTGCAACCCACTTCTTACATCTGACAACAGCGTGCATGCCTATGCCTATGCACATACGCACACATGTGTTTTTCAGACATGTTAACCGTAAACATTCTTAAAATGTTATCTCTTTCACTATATTTAAGAACATGCCCAACCGCAAACATTTTTAAAATGTTATCTCTTTCACTATTTTTAAGAACATGCCCAAAATAGGGATGCAGAATTTAAAGTGGTAGTTCTTTTTTTTTTAATAATAATAATAGTAATTGCTGTGCTTCACAATGATGTTACGTGTGGGAGTTTGATATGTTAAAGTCACAGGGCAAGTTGGACTGCCAACACATTGAGAACACACAGACAAACAGTGGCTGAAAAAAAGCAAGTCATTATGTAACAGACATGGTTCCAGTCCAGATAAGTGTACATTATAAGAGCTAGCGTGGGAATGCAGGGCGTCCTTAGTTGGCAAAGATTTGGAGCACAGCATTGACGATATGCCGGGCGCTGATGCCGTACTTGTCCAGCAGCTCCTGGGTCTTTCCACTGCGGGGCACCTCAGTCACAGCCAGACGCATCACCACAATGTCAGGCTCCTCTCCCACCGCAGCCAGGACTGCTTCGCCAAGACCACCCTCTTTGTAGTGGTCTTCCACTGTAATTATCTTTCCCCCTGTTACCCTGGCACTGGCCACGATGGTGTCAGCATCCAGTGGCTTGATGGTGAATGGATCAATGACTCTGATATTCTTTCCCTCAATAGCCAGGGTATCAGCAGCCGTGAGGGCTTCGTGTAGAGTCACACCAGCTCCGATCACAGTCACCTGGTCACAGTCAGACTGACGCACCACCTTGGCCAAGCCCACTTCGAACTTCTCATCTGGGGAGTAGATGACGTTGGTGTCTGGTCTACTTGTACGGATGAAACAGATTCCCTTGGTGTTTGCTGCCAGCTCTACAGCTCGCTCTGTGGACACTGCATCACTGGGATAGAACACGGTACAGTTTGGGATGGCACGGAACATCGCCAGGTCCTCCAGAGCCATTTGGGAGGGGCCATCCTCACCAATGGAGACTCCACAGTGGGAGCCCACTAGGTTGACATTGGACTGAGAGATGGCTGCCATTCTAATCTGGTCATAGGCTCTGGACAAGAAGGCAGCAAACGTGCTGGCGAAAGCAACTGTGCGATCACGGGTGGCACAGCCAATAGCCACACTCACCATGTTCTGCTCAGCAATGAAGCACTCGATGTAGCGGTCGGGGAAGTCCATCTTGAAGGTCTCTGAGAAGGTGGAGTTTTTGGTGTCCCCGTCCAGGGCCACTACCCTTTGGCTTGACTTGCCTAACTTGGCCAGTGCAATGCCATATGCCCGCCTTGTTGCCATCTTTTCTTCCTTCTTGTAGGCTGGGGGTTCAAGTAGCTTGATGGCAGTGAGGTCTGCAGGAGCTGTGTCTTCTTTAGGTAGCTCAGGCTTGAGTGTGATGTTTGGGACCTGGATCTGATCCTCCATGTCATTCAGCAGGTCATCCACACGTTCTTTGGGGATGGGCTTCCCGTGCCAGTTGTCCATGTCCTCAATGTTTTTGAGTCCTTTGCCCTTGAATGTCTTTGCAACAATGCAGGTAGGCTTGTCCTTAACCTGCTTGGCTTGCCAGAAAACCTCACACAGCTCCTCGACATCATGGCCATCTACAACATATGTGTTCCATCCAAAGGCTTCACAACGCTTGCGGTAGGTGTCCATGTTATGCTGCAGAGGTGTAGCCTCACTCTGGCCCAGCCGGTTGACATCAATGATGGCCACCATGTTGTCCAGCTTGTAGTAGGAAGCAAAGGCCATGGCCTCCCATACGGAACCCTCTGAACACTCCCCATCACCCATCAGGCAGTACACACGGTAACTAGATTTGTCAAAGTATTTCCCAGTGTAGGCTATCCCACATGCAGCTCCAAGACCCTGGCCCAGGGAGCCTGTAGCCACATCGACAAAGGCCAGTCTAGGTGTTGGGTGCCCTTCCAGGTCAGACTCGAGCTTGCGCAGGTTGAGCAGGTCAGCCTCTTTCACATAACCTGCCTCAACCCATGCACCATAGAGGATTGGTGCAGCGTGACCCTTTGACATGACAAAGCGGTCATTACACTGGTTTTGAGGGTCATTGGATTTGTAGTGCATGGTGTGGAAAAACAAGGTAGACATGAGCTCTGCTGCACTGCAACATGAGGTGGGGTGACCAGAGTTTGAGGCGCATGTTGCTTTGAGGGAGTGAATCCTTAGCTTGTTAGCAGTGTTCTTCAACCCCTGAATGACATTTTCATCTGGTTTAATGTAGCTTGGCATGGCCCTCGATATAAGGTTGTTGTGTGTAGTTGACAAAAGTTAAAAAAGGTGATTGAATTACTGGGTTAGTTTGCTTATGTTGCCTGGATTACGTAATTTCAGTATATAAGTACATAATGTTTAAGTACACAGTCTGTCCACCGAGGCGTGACGTAGATTACGCCTCTCAGTCAATCACATGTGAGGTCGGAATGCAATAACCATATATGGCGCTGCCAGATATAGGTCTAAAAACGAATAGGCTAAATCATTGCCTCAAACTGCGTGTGTAGCCATTGTCAGTTCCGTGGGTACTATGTACTACGATGGCAGTACCCATTTTCACAGCATTTCGGGGGACAGTCTATTACGTCAGTCATGTAGGCTATGACTGATGCTTGGATTTCCATATATGGGGATAAAGTGACAAATACAAATAGACAACACAGACAGATCCCTGGGATTAATAGATAGATGGCTATTTGTGGAGGTGATTATAGTGCTGCATATGGAGGATGTGTAGTGCAGAGAGAAGCCAGAGAGGTTCAGAAAGTTAAGATAGTAATGAAAATGTCTTATGCTGAAGCATTGAAGGAGGTACGGGCGACAGGAGTGCACACCAGGAGTGAGAGTGGTATGCCACATGAAGGGTAGGCTATACTTCAGAAAGGTGGCTTTCATCAGCCACGCCATCAATGCTAGAACACAGTTGAAAAGAAGTGACAAAATTCAGGATTTAGTGGAAGCAACTAAAGTAGTTCTTGACATGAAAGATATTGAAGCAGAACAGATAAAAGCACTGCTGAAGAAAAAAGGGATACAAAGTAAAAATGGGGATTAAGGCTTTTATCAAGGTCCTTCACATACTACAGTGGAATGCACAAAGTCTCATTGCAAATGGACAGGAATTTAAAAAGTATTTGCATAAATTAGAAGTAGTTCCAGATGTGGTATGTGTACAGGAAACATGGTTAAGGCCTCATTTAGATTGTGTAATCCCAGGGTTTAGTTCAATAAGACAAGACAAAAGTAATGATAAGCAAACTGGTGGAGGGTGTGCTACTTTTATTAAAGGTGGTTTATCATTCAGGAGGATTCCAGCATCAAGTGATAAAGTATGTGTTATAATCAAAGTAAAGTATGTAGTACAGGGGAAGAGTGCAATATTAAGGTAAAAATTAATTGTTATAACCCATGTCAGAGTTTAACAGCAATGGACTCTTATGTTGAAGAAAATAGCTGGAAATGTATATACAGGCAGGAGATTTGGTGTGGAGATTTTAATGCACATAGCTCTTTGTGGGGCAGTAATCTTACAGATAGTAATGGGAAAGTAGTAGAATAATTATTGGATGAAAGGTCACTGATTTGTCTTAATGATGGACAAGGTACAAGAGTAGATGTGAGGGAGCCAATAGATTGCAGTGTTAATCGACATTCAGCCAGCATATTAAGAATCTGTATATGGCATCAAAATAGATTCAGCAAATTTCTCACTGTGAGGAAGTAAGGAAGTACTGCAACATGGCGTTGTACCAGTATTTGTTGCAAGCCAATGCAAATGCAGTGTACGACTCCCCTCGTAGGATTGGCCGAGACTGCCACTGACTGTTTACGTAATCTGCAGAGGGTGAGGCGAGGCTGGTGCTCAATGGAGTCAGTAGTGTCTTTGTTTCTGCATAATGTTTTCCCGCCTAAGTAATGCTCTATTGGTCCTCTACAGTTTAATGTTCCCATTCATATTCAGCTATTATTATTGTTTGTTCTTTGTTTTTAACATGTAGCACTTTGAGATTTGGTTCTAATATAAAGTGCGTTACAAATAAAATGTATTATTATTAGCTGTAAAACTTTATCACCAATGCCAAACTCAAACATGAAAATATAATCACAACGCTATCTGCAAAGCCAGACGTTTATATATCCATTACTACATTGTTCACATATATGACCACAACAAAGCTGTCAGGTCCGTTTTGAACATATATTAATTAAAATCATATGACCCCCCTCCCAGATGTCTTATCGTTTTGGGTTGTTTAACTCTGGCACATGCCTGTAGTTCGTTTTACTTAAAATTATATTCAATGTTATTATAATTTACTAATTATATAATAGTAAATGACTTTAACTCCATGCTCCATTACTTTGAAGTGACTTGGTCTGTCTGCCTGTGCCAGCAGTCATCAGGCTCCACAACCACTGGCTCTTGCATTGATTCTTAAATACAGCAGGAATAATTACTTTTAGTGACAAGATCATGCAATGTATGTTTACCGGTCTGACATGACCAGCTATAGTCAGAAGTTGGACTATATGCGTACGATGACTAGTCTACGTTTATCAGAGAACTCTTTAAAGACACTGTGGGCGGCTCTTAAAAGAGCCTTTGAGTTGTTGGTAGTCAAGTGGGCATTATTAACCTCCGAAGCCGTACAGAGTGCGACCCTGTCTCTTCAGAGCATAGACAACATCCATGGCGGTAACGGTCTTTCTCTTGGCGTGCTCGGTGTAGGTGACGGCGTCACGGATTACGTTCTCCAGGAACACCTTGAGGACACCACGGGTCTCCTCGTAGATCAGACCGGAGATACGCTTCACACCACCACGGCGAGCCAGACGGCGAATGGCAGGTTTTGTAATCCCCTGGATGTTATCACGAAGCACTTTGCGGTGGCGCTTGGCGCCTCCTTTTCCAAGACCTTTTCCTCCTTTGCCGCGACCTGACATTTTCTATTACTTGAAGATGCAGAAGTAACTCTCTCACGCCGAAGCCATGCCTATTTCTTTGTGTTCTGAGGACGTATAGGAAGACAGGCAGACTGCTCTGCACTGGGCGGTGCCAAAGCTGCAGACCCCCTCCCCCATTCACACAGTTACAAAATAGCAGCCATCTGCTTTCTTTGTTCTCACCAACGGTCTTATTTTGCACATTGATGAGCATGGTTGTAGCTGAAACGTTTACAGGCCTAATATGATATTAAATTTGGTTGAAGAACCACACAATTTAATCAGGTTTATTATAACTGGGGTCTCTGGCTCCAAACACCAACTTAAAGATGTGCGTTATTTTGTGACATGAAATTAATTGAACTTTATTCTACAGTCCTATATGGTCTATCAGTTAGGATTCACAGTACTACTCTATTTTGTATGTGTGGGCGCTGGTATTTAGACAGTACTATTCTATTTGATGTGTGGGCGCTGGTATTCAGGCGGTACTACTTTATTTGCACTGACAACAACTATTATCCACAGGCCGGCCTTTGACCGAAGTTGGAGCTTTCCCACTCCTCCCAGAGGACGTGACAGGCACATGAGTGGTCAACCCTAGACACCATCATCATGCAAGTAAATCAGCTAAGGAGTCTGACATTTTGTTAAGATCACCCCACAGTCCTATAATTTGACATGGCTCTGTAGGAAAATGTTGTGGAGCTCAGGAGCTGTTACTGTAGATGCCAGGCTAGGCCTGGAATTATTAGGCATTTCTAATGGGTCCACAACAGAACTGAAATGCCTGTCAAGAGAGTTCAAGAGTCTGTTTAACTATGGAACTGGCCAATGCACAGAGCACTGTGATCCTATCCTGTAGGCCTAATCAGATCAATAGAGATCATGACACAATAGACAAAATCAAGGCAACTCACTGGCTGCTGAAGTTGAATAGTATCCAAGTAAGTTTTATTTGTCACACAGTTTACTGGTCTAAAAGCAGTCCATCGTTTTTGATAGTTAGAAAAACACTCAGCATGATGATGGTGACTGTTATAAACAATGATGACTGATATTGAATCATGGTTACGCTAGTCTACCTTTCCCTGATCCTACACTGACCCCCACTGGCTACTCTGAATAACACACTCTGAATTAAAACAGTCAATCTAGGTTTCTATCACCAGTTCAAATACAATTATTTTGGGGGGTCACGGCCTGAAAAGGTTAAGAACCATGAGTTAAAGCGATATTTCACTTTCAAAACATTTTTAGGTGATTTTATCGTCTACTCAGGCTCTCTCTCTCTCTCTCTCTCTCTCTCTCTCTCTCTCTCTCTCTTTTCCTTATTTCACACAGCAGTATCAGAGTTTTCAGAGTCCTTCATGACAGGAGAGGATGGGTCATATCTTGCCCTGCATGCTCCTCTGCGAGTATATCCCTATTGATATGAATAGGTTTATGGATCTATAGGCCTATGTGAACCTTTTCAATGAAGGGATACTTGGTTATACTCAAACAACATAATTGTGTTAAACTGCTGAGTCTGTAAACCATGTAAATTGAATCAATGTTGAAGTATTTTTGTATGTAGGATCTTGACCATGCTGTAGATATATAATTTGTTCCCCAACATTTTAAATGACTATTAGATGATGCAACTCTACAGTACAGAGACACCATCTAGCATCCACTCCTATTTACCACAATTTATGTATGAATTAATTCATTTATTTGTATGACATATTCACAAGTGATGATTATGTCTACCTCCTACAATGATGCATACAAATAAAGGCAACAAAAACATATATTAATGCTAATTAGCTTTCTGACAATATTGCTCAGCAATCCTGTGTATTTGTGTCAAGCTAATAATATTAATACAACATTAGCAGAATGTACAAATTATAGTTGCATTCATATTATTTGTTCTTAGTGTCTCCGCCAGGCCGTAAGGCATGGCGAGAGAGTATGTTTTACCCTCCGTCCGTGTGTCCGTCCGTGTGTCCGTCCGTGTGTCCGTGTGTCCGTGTGTTACCACCAAATCTCCGGCACCGTTGGCCCGGTCGCTGCGAAACTGTGCACACACACTCCCTGGATGCCAATTCAGAACCTCTGCCTCAAATTTTTCACATGGGCCTGTTATAGCGCCACCAGGAGGCCGATTTGTGCAAAACCCATTTTTTCACATTATTCCTACAGTTTTTAACCAAACGTCATGCAAATCGGTACACAGTATCTCTATAGTCATGTGATCAACCCTGATCTGTCCGATTTCCCATATTCCATCCTTATTGGTTAAGGTTGCCATCCAAAGTTTGCAGGATTGGTCCGTTTTGAACAAACTGCCTCAAACCATGAACGCAGCGTGCGAATTCCGTGAAATTTCACACGCACATTCCCACTAGGCCGAGGAAGAAATGCCACCCTTTTCACATTGGCCTGTTATAGCGCCACCAGCAGGTCTAATTTAGCAAAACACATTTTTGGAACAAAATGCCTCAAATCATGAATGCAGTGTCCGATTGCCGTGAACGACCTAAGAATAAATGGCACCCTTTTCACATTGGCCTATTATAGCGCCACCAGGAGGCCACAATAACGTATCTGACCTGGCGGAGACCTGTGCTCCGAGGAGCACTTTATCTAGTTTAACTTGTGTCAACTATAGATGACTATGATGTTTTATACATTTTTGAATAATTAAAATGCATATATTTATGTTTAACTTGATATTGTCTCATGAAATCTTTTTTCAGTGCTGAGTAGCTTCTCCTATGCACACAGTCAAGGTGAAGATTGCTTTTCTATCTATTCTCTCTTTTTTTTTTTTAATCCCAGTAAAAATAATGTATGTCCAGTAATGTATGTATGTGAAAAAAGGCTAAGAAATATAGAGATACAAGGATTATATTTCTGTCAGTTTAATATTATTATACTGTGTGTGTATATATAACCAAATTGCGTTAAAAATAAAATGTATTATTATTATTATTATTATTGTTAGTAGTAGTAGTAGTAGTAGTAGTAGTAGTATTAGTATGATTCCATACTTTAATTCATATCTTGAGGTCAAGTCATTTTTGAGTAAATGTCCAGTACGCAGAAAATGTATTTAGATAAATAGATACATTTATTAAGCTAGATTGAAAAACAAATAGACGCCCGAGAGGTTAATACACCAACATGTATTCATCAAACTGTTCAAATATTGGGCACATTTTGCAAAGATTCTAATTATCTTTCAACTCATGTTTTACTCACAGAATCATCAAGAACGAATGAGCCTGCCTAAGATGAAAATCTTTGACAAATGGAGGTGGATGTTATGATGTGCGTCATCTGCATAATGTTTTTTTAACTAGTTTTAAACTGTATATTCCACTGCTAAAGGTGTGACCACACTGCATGTTCAATGGCAGTATGTACATTGATACTGTAATTTGTTTCAGGTCCTTAAATATAAATGTATAGGACATATTGATTCTCAAAGTGGGGTGTGGGGACCCCCAGGGGTTCTTGCGGGGGTTACAGGGGGTCTCCAGCAAAATTAGTTCATATATCATCAAAGCTTAACCACTTTAAACCTATATATTGGAAAATAGCTGATCTACAAGCTCACAATGTGTCGCGATGAGGCGCGTTGTGAGCTTGTAGATCGCCTATTCCCAAAAACAATCCAACACAAATGTATTGTAGTTTGGGGGTTGGCAGAAAATATATTCAGATGGAGGTCCGTGGCCAAATACATATTTAGTTGGGGGCATGAAAAGGGTTGAGAACCACTGGTGTAGCAGGACAACCCAACATGACAGATGGGGAAAACATCACCATAGAAATAAATGTAATGTTTATGATATGTGCTGGCATGATTGTGGGGAGACTGGCACGTGTATACATCAACTGTGGCATTGCCAAGAGGACAAATCTTAAAGATTTTGTTCAGCAAAATATTGGATGTAAATTTCCCCTTATATCCAACAGTGGTTCTACAGGGAAGTAAGACAGACAGAGTTAGCCCAATAAACAACACTTGATTGGACTAGCCATCATGACAATGACACTATTAAGGTGATGAGGAAAACCATTTCAAACTGTTCAAACTGTTTCAATAGACAATCAGTAGTAGTAATAGTTGTCACTAGTCTCACCACACAGTCATAAAATTCACACAAGAGCTGGTAATATAAAACTTTATCCTATGCATTGAATTGATTGATGCACAACATAAACTCACTATATTTTTTGTATTTTTATTTATTCTTATTTTTATTGCTTCATTCTTGTGAGTTTTACATTTCACTGCTGCTTGTTGTGTCCCAGCGCTCCCTTTGGAAAGAGATTTTTAAAGGTAAAAAAGTAGTCCCACCCAGCTGAGAGTGTAACTCTGAGAGTATAACTAATTTGACTCAGACCAGTGCTGTTTCTCAATTCAAAGAACGCAAAGAAGAACTTGTAACCTTGTCAAGTTAACTTGGGGAGAAGGTTCTGACAGATTCATGAGACCAGACAACACATCACATTTCTAGATTCAGAGGGACTGTACTTCACGTCACGTGATCACCCACTCTGTTCTAATCCAGTGGTTCTGAACCTGTGATTTTGGGGGGGTCCCCCAGATGCCAGTGAATTGACAATTATTATTGTTTTAAAAGGAAAGAAAAAAGACCATTACTGCATCAAAAGTAATCAACAAACTATACTATAAAAACTGATCAAACATTGGCCAAATTGTCAAATCATATAAGAAAGAGGCAAACATTTTGAAAAATAGCTGATCTACAAGCTCACATCTTGAGTAGATCTGCTATGTTCCCAATATTTATCTGTGTAATAGAGTCAAACTAAATGCTTCAACTCCTAGTGCTTGTCAGGGTGGGGATCCCCTGTTCAAATATGATTATTTAAGGGGGTCACAGCCTGAAAAGGTTGAGAACCACTGTTCTAATCAGCTGTGTGTCTGTGTTTCAGTCCAGTTGTCAGTGCATACATTGCAAGTAAAACTTTGAATTTGAATATAATGTATCAAATATAACTTTTAAGGATAACTGTTAATATTATTGGCTGACATTATAATACATGTGAAAGGCACATACGTGAGTGAAAGGGATTATTAGGCCTATAGTTTAGGCCTCTGTATTTATTTATTGCTGTGAGGTATTTATTTATGATATACCCAGACTATGTAACTTGTGTGTACCGTACATGCCAAGGTGATTATTCTATTGCATTGATTAAATAACCCTTTGTTAACCTATACTACTGGTGGATATTGAGTGGATATTAGATAGAATAACAATGGAAAATACACAATTAAATGGAACATTTCATGACATAAAACATCTGAAAATATTGGATAGTTTAGGCTACTATCATTGTGGGATATATGTAGGGAGTTAAGAGTACAGTACTGCAATAGAATGAATAGCCTAATATACCATAGTTAGTCTAGTGAAACCTTTACACTGTCAATTATTATGAACATTACATATTTCTTTCATATTGATGGTGGTACACATACCAATATCACATCTACTACATAGTTTATTGTATGTTTATTATATCATTCTTTATCGGGCCATTAAAGGCTCTCAAGTCTTAGTCAGTAGTTAGATAGAATCGCATATAGCCTGGTCAATGAGAGAAACAGATGTTAGACACAGGACACCGTGAATATGTAATGTGTAAGGCTGGGTTTGCTTACCAGTCCTATATAATGGCATTTGGTAGTACAGTAGCAGCTAAACATGCATAATTTGTAAAAGCTCCCCAGGCCTGAATAAACATTGTTAAAGTATTATTTGTGTTATTCCCTTTATTACAAATCAATGTAGAACACTGGTGATCATCCTTACAACTGGGGTAATGCAGGCTAAAGTCTCATCAAAAGAGGGCAGCCTTAAACCCAACAAGTGTGTCAGAGTAGAATGAACCAGTCACCTTCGGGAGAAGGTGTGGTGGTATGACCACAAGGTGGCGGTGCAGGCTTGTTGAACAGGCTGATGGGAATTGAAGTCCATAGCTCATTGTAAACACATCTCATACCTTTGATGATGTTGTTGGCTGACCACTGTTGCTGTTTTCTCCAATCTTGCCCTTTGTTGTTAGCTCTAGATAAGAATGCTACACATGCCTTCATTGTAGGCCAATTGAATGTCGTAATGTAGGTATGTTTGCACCTCCCAGGAGGAAGATATGTTTGTAGTTGATTCATATTCATATAGTTGATTATTCAGTAATGCTTTAGCATTCTGTCAAGCAACATTATGGAAGAGCCTGCCGAGCTGATGCCACAGAGACCAGTGATTCTCAAACATTTTCATGTCAAGATTAGAATTTGTGCCATGCAGGGACATACAAAATAGCAGATCTAGAAGCCCACAACACGTTGCGAATCGGTACGTTGTGAGCTTGTAGATCGGCTATTTTCAAATATCCCCCCAAAAAATAAGATGGGGCTTTCATCAACTTTAAACTGTTCCTCATTTTGCTGGGGACCCCCTGGAACCCCCTCATGGAACCCCAAGGGTCTCCGGGCCCAACTTTGAGAACCAGTTTCATAGACAGAATGGTGGGCAAACACCTCGTTTTGATCTACCAGGTGATCCGTTTGGGCGACTGAGTTGATCAAATACATTATTGTTCGATGTGTAAACAACTTTTCTCCCATGCAGTCAGAATGTATCTTTCCGTTATTATTCATTTTAAATTGACTCATTCTTTGCTAGGTGTTATTATATGCATTCTCAGTGTTACTAATAAAGTATTCAATCAATCAAACTTATCCTATGCTTTTATTATTCTAATAAAGAAAGCATATTCTATAGCAGCTATAATAAGATGTAGAAGCAGTGGTTGTTTTTAACGTCTAGCACCATGGATATTCACCCCCACCTTGGAGAATGGTGTAGTGATCATGTGCCCAAAAAGGCTGTCCACCCCTGTTCTATAAGTCTGTATGTCATGCTGATGAAATGCAATTGCTTGTAGGCGATATGCTCATAGAGTTATCTGCATAGTTTTGGCTACTGATTCTACTGCGACTGAGGTCTTGAATTGACCCTTTCTGATGGATGTCAGGTCATGTTTTCCCTGCTACTTTGTGAAAGTTTGATGGATGTACAACTACAACAGGATGTTGGCATCAAGTCAAAACTTTTACTACAATAGTACACTGTATAGTAAAAAATTAAACGCACACACACACACACACACACACACACACACACACACACACACACACACACACACACACACACACACACACACACACACACACACACACACACAAACAATCTGGTCTCCAAATGGCCATCCTTCTCTGGGTTATTTGGGATAGACAGGGTTTTGGCTTATTATATTGGTGTCACGCCCAACTAATTCTATTTAATGGGGGTTTAGGAGGAGGACATAAAAAAAGTGTCTCTTAGCGTTAAAATGTAATAAAGCAGGGTTATAAGGGTACCAATATACCTATATGACTCAGCTGTCTTGATGTCTCATATAAACAGCAAGCCACCTTGGAGAGCTCTCTTAGTTCAGAGCTCACAATGATTAGCACCTGGCTTTTGGACAACATGCTCTCCCTGCATGTAGGTAAAACCGAGGTACAGGCTGAGTAGATGTTCTGACTTCAAGGTTGGGTTGAATAATGCACAGTGGTGGAAAAAGTACTCAAATGTTTTACTTAAGTAAAAGTATCAACACGGCAATGTAGTAGTACTCCGTTACAAGTAAAAGTCCGGAATTCAAAATTCACTCGAGTAAAAGTAAAAAAGTATTGGTATCAAATTGTACTTAAAGTACCAAAAGTAAAAGTACTAAATGTTTGAAAATAGCCTAGGAATAAAATAGGGCTAAAGTGGTTTAATGTATGTTTTATAATGTAATAATTTATATCTACAAAGTAACTAGTAACTAAAGTTTTCAAATTATTGTAGTGGAGTAAAAGTACAATATTTGCCTCTGAGATATAGTGGAGTAGAAGTAAAAGTATAGACAATTGAAAATATTCCAGTAAAGTAAAAGTACCTCAAAATTGTAGGCCTACTTAAGTACATTACTTAAAGTGAATGTACTTACTTTACACCACTGATAATGCAGTGCAGTTCTCAAACTTTTTCATGTCAAGGACCCCCAAATTAATATCTATTTGGCCGCGGACCATCATATGGATGTTTGTTGTGGTTATGAAATGTAATGGCTATTCCAAAGGGCATAGCCATGTCAATAACAGCCCCAAAACCCCACTGAAAAAGTGAAGGAATAGCCTAAACATTCGCTTTGAAGATATAACAAGAAACAAACCAGCATGATACATTTAAGTGAGCATTTAGTTTTAGTGTGTCTTAAGCCTGATGTATACACATCATCATAGGACGGTGTCATGACATGTCAACTTTGCTTTCTTTCTTTCTTTCATTTAACAAGTTTAAAATACTGAGTATATTCAAATCCATTTTCCAAGATATTAATATTAATATCACAATAATCATAATAATATGACGTATATGCTAATAATACTATACTATATAAGAACAATACATCAAATGTCTGTGATGTTGTTGTTAGGGCACAGTTCACACTCCAATCCAATAGGCGGCGCCAATGAACTAACCCGGTGGAGTTGCCAGCCGCCAAAAATACTCACAACAACAGAAGAACGTTTTTTTTTTCTTCTTTTCGGAAGAAGGAGGAGGAGGTATCCGACAAAAGCGGCCCTGTTTCTTTTCAACCAAGAGAGGGAGAGAGGAAAAAAATAAAGTCGAACACAAACAACACAAAGAAGCGAACATGTACGCCAGGACGACCGCGGGCAGCGCGCACGGAGACTTCCAGGACAGGAATGGCGTGAATTATGTGACCTCGGCGGAATCTTTTGGACACTGTTCCCAGCTGTTCTGGAAGAAGGATCCCAATGACTCCGGAGTAAGAAAACCTCCTGCTGGCTCAGGCTGCAGCCTCCTCATCTCTCTCTCAGCTCGAGCCGCTCCGCGCGCGCTGCGAGAACACACTAAACCCTCCGTTAAAATACTGAGCCGCCGCGCGAGCGAGCGCCTTTCGTTCCGCTCGAGACTAAAAATGACGTTATTATCTATTGGAGAGAAAAAAAAGTGTCGACGCGGCAAACGTCGACACTTTTACTCAGTTTTCAAACAACGTTCGTCTTATGTTGGGGAAGATTATGTCATTTTGTTTTGTCCAGCGGTGATGTATAAATGAAGCCCGAGCTAAAAGCCCCCTCTTCCATTGTATATATATTTGTTTATGTAAACGCACGCTTTAAAAAACAACAAAAAAACGCCATTATATACTTAGAAAATAATGTGTTTGTGTGAACATCATTCTGTTAATGTTAGCTTGCAGCTATAAGGACGTTAGCTGTTTTTTTTCTCCTCCTCTCCTGCACCCCCTGGCCGTTATTTTCGATGAACAACATTGTTAGCATCGAGCTAACGTCGTCACGGCCTACTTTAGCCTGGGCTGGCTAGTTGGCTAATCGGGCTAATGTGTTTGTTCTGTTCCTTTTTGCGTTAATTCACCGCTTCTCACGTCACACAAACGGAGTGTTGTTCAATCACTCTGGTTTAGTTACGGTCGGAACCGGTTTAAAAAGCGTGAGCTGCGCGTTTGGAAATTAAAAGCACGTAATATTGTTTCATAACGGTAACAATGCAGCCGTTAGCTTGACGTTAGCTCGAGGACCAGGCTCTCACGCGAGCTTTTTTTTTCTCTTCTCCTCCAAACCGGCCAGAGATGTGTATTGTATATGAGCTGGTTATTCAAAACCGCTCGGAAAGTCACACATGCAACATGTTTATTTTACGGTGGGGGTATTTTTTTTTTATTTTTTTTTTATTAGTGGAAGCAGAACTTTTGTGTTTAAATGTGTTCGGCCTGGAAGATGTTTTAGTGAATGGGAGAAAAGTAAACATGATGAGGCTGTCTCACCGGAAACCGGAGCGGAAGCCGCCCCGCACTTTGAAAGAGCTCTTTGTGGCTCAGTAGACTGTGAGCTCCTTTCATCATTATATTCATCATCATTATACAGCCCGTAACATTAACTGCCTGCGACATTATGCGTCAAGCACACTACTTTATAGTCACCTTTTTTGAATGTGAAGTGACTCTCATGCTCTGTCCTGCTGCCCGTCATTTAATTGTTTGTTTTTTATGTTCAACCATCAGTCAAGTTTTGTTAAGTTGGCAGAACACTCGAAATGAACAATGAATTTAAAAACTAGGCCATTTTGTAGTGCGCTTCATTTGTTTATTCTAAGATGTGAAGTTTAACCACTTAAACCCCAGCCCCCCTATTTTGGGGCAAGTCTAAATAGGTGAAAATATCTGATCTACAGACTTGCTAGATCGGCTATTTTGGCAATTTGACATGCAACCATTCATATATGATTTTAGTGATTATGGAAACTATTTGAACCTTTTGTCTTCCATTATGGTTTCTCATATGTGACTCACACATTCTCATCCTCCGCCTGTCTCAAGGGTATGCTGTTAAAACCTCCCGCACTGCAACACTGTCACTCCATTGACACAACCTTTCCTCCTCTGCGACAGCCGACGTCAACCATCAGTTGGTGCGACCAGCTGCCCACCTCGTCAGGGACTCTGTCCAGCCTCAGCCTGGAGACCCGGGCGGCCGCAGCAGCTGCCGCTGCGGTCGTTGCCGACATGGAGGCAGATGAGAGGCCGTATGCCTGCGACCTTTGTACCTGCGCCTACAAGCATGCCAGCTCACTGCTCAATCACAAACTCACCCACAGGACCGGAGATTTCAGGTGTGTGGGTAGGGGTACTATGATGACTGTGTGACCATGTGTGATCTGTCATAGACAGGACGTGTCTAGTTGGAGTGACAGTTGTATGTTCTCTTGCATTAGATTACAGTTTTTAGAACTGAACATTCTAATCAAAATTGTTACAAAAAGGTTCTAGTCTGGTAGAACAAAAGGGTTACAATTATTGCTTGTTCTTTTTCACGAGAAATAGCCCATTCTGCACACACGCACGCACACACACACGCACGCACGCACACCTACTAAAACGGACTATCAAAGTTATGACGAGCTAAGACCAAACCGGAAAATTAAATCGACCATGAGGGTGACCATCTTCTCTTCCTCTATCTGTCAGTCTCTGTATTAGGGATGTAAAGTTATACCGCGGCATCAGGCAACCACAGTATTGATTCCATACGAATTTCCGTGCCCACTCACAGTAGGTTTATGCGCAAGTGCAAATAATGCACAGTGCAATTCCACTCACAACTCCATTTGATCATTTTATATCCCTACTCTGTATATCCATTCATGTTTGCATCTCTGTACGTCTGTGTACAGTATGTGTCTGTGTTCAATGGACCTTCTCAACCAATGACAAAGGTGGCTAGTTTCAATGTAAGAATTAGAGCTGTTTAAATTCATGGTTTAATGCATGCCATTAATCGGTTTAATGCATGCCCTTAATTTGAAATGTGTAACACATTCATGATGTGAATTGTGTGAAGGTGGGTTTTATTTGGAAGTGTACAACCAGGAATAATGTATCCTGTATGTATTTGGCTGCAGACCCCCATTTAAAAAGTTGTTGTGCCACAAACCCCATAAGAAAAGATAAGTGAAAAAAATAATAAAATCAGGTCTACAAGCTCACAACATGTAGCAATGCATTGTAACCTTGAAGATAGGCTATTTCTAATTAAATGGGGAATAAGTGTTAAAACTGTTCACTTTGCTGGGGGCCCACTGAAACCCCCTTAAGGACCACTGGGGGTCCCCGGACTCCACTTTGAGAACCACTGCTGTACAGTACTTAATTTACTGAAATGGAAAAATGTAACCCTAAGACTTACCCCTTATTCTGTCTGCTCTGATCTCTCTTTCCCCATTTCTGACCGCACATCCACACATGCATACATTCCAACATCTCTTCACCACACACACACACCATGCATCCCCATTCCCCAACAGATGTGACTTCTGTGCCAAGCCGTACACAAACTACATGTCCCTGCGTAACCACATGCGCATCCACGGGTCGAAGCGCTACATGTGTGACCTTTGTGGCAAGGCCTTCCGGCTTGCTCGCTACCTGCGCAACCACCAGAAGATCCACGATGATGGGCCCAACCGCTTCGACTGCCCCAACTGCTGCAAGAGCTTCCGCACCATGTTGGAGCTGGCCCAGCACCGCTGTAATAATGCTTCCAGCCAGGTGAGAAGAGTGAAGGTGGGTGTATTCGCGATGTTTTTATATTGGTGTCCTTTGTCTGTCTGTTAACTGCTGGTCTATGATGAAAATGATCATTATGCTGCTGGTCTATGATGAAAATGATCATTATAAGATAGGGTTGGGTTCATTCGATCATTTGGGTTTCATCCGAATGCAAGCGCTAAACCCGTACTTTGAAATGGTGCCTGGAACCGATAAGTTAATGCTATTTATATTAACTGTTAACACTCTTTATTAACTTCTATCTATTTAGCAATCTATCTACCTATCTACAGGGCTGACCCAGATACTTTGCACCTGTGTTTGATGCCACAAGACTAAATTGGATGTTCCCCCCTTTTCACATTGCACGTCCTGGTGTTGAAATTTCTTGAGTTGATTTTATTTTTTACCGTGTTTGAGTAATCGGAGCCTTCATGCTGCTGTCAGAGGCAGAGCAAGTTTATTTTGTTTATTAGGTGCATGTGCGGTGATGCTTCTGTTGCCTGTAATGTCTGTTTGAAGCGGGGTGCAAATTGACACTTCAGGCATTTAAGTAGCCCCGAAATGAAGCAAATGAAATCTGCGTTTTTATTTGGTCCGGTAGGCACTGGACAATTTCAGCACCCAACCCTAATCATCAGATGTATTATAATGGTTTAACTCTTGGTGTTTTCTATCTGACTGGTGATGCTTTTCAGCACCATGTGCATGCTAAATGAAATGCAATTAAGCGTTTCAGTATCGACAGCATGTTATCGTTCTTTAATTCTGTTTACTGTGGAAATTCAATATTTATGCATACTTAGTCGTTCAGGCTGGTTGAGTGTGTGTGAATGAGTGAGGTAGTGCAATGGAATTGTTGGTATGGGTGCACAGAGTTGTGTTTTTGGCCAATATAATATGCGGCTTGTACATTTGTCAGTCCGAGAAAAATATCTGTTCTAAAATTTTGATTTGGCATCACTGAAATCTGATTGGAGACGTGAAAATCACCACTTGATGTGACGAGGGTGCGGAAAGGTTGAGTTCCAACCAAAAGTTTGTGGGGTTGTGTGAGAGTGGGGCAGTGTCTGTGTGGAAGCACGTGCACATAATATCACACTTAATCTTATAATTCTATCTCCTCAACCACTGTACCCTCCGTCCTCACGAGGACAGTCCATCCACAATCCTCCATCTGTGAGAGGGCTGTTCCTCGAAGTAAACATGGTTTAGGAGGTCAGGGTTAGAATTAGGGTTAGGCTAAGTTTAGGGCAAGTGTCAGGGTTTAGAGGTTAGGGAATAAATACACATACAACCCCCGTGGAATTGTACTCGCAAGTATAGTAACTCAAACTTTGTGTGTGTGCCTGTGTGTGTGTGTTTGTGCGTTTGTGTGTGCTGGGTTCATAAGAACCGGTTCAACTGTCCGTCCTGCTTTAAGAGCTACAGAACCATGCTGGATCTAGCTCAGCATCGCTGCCCCGCCGCCATAAAGAACCAGGTTGGTGTGAGCACGGCTGACCCACTGGTGAATGTGTGTGGTTGTTTGTGTGTATGTCTGTGACGCCGTCAGCAGATCAAACAGTAGTTGTGAATGTAGGGGACAGTAACGTGTCCACTACATTCATTTTTCTTATGGACTAGGGTTTAGAGATGAGATTTAAGAGAGAGTTCTATTAAAACTTTGCTTTATCCACCTCTGGTCCTACAGGACAAGAGTCTTTAAAGTGATTTTTGTTTCCCTCCTCGCGTCCTCGGTACAGTTTGTAATACTAGTAATCTAAGTAATCTAGTTCTATCGATATAATGAGTCGGATGAGATGACTCTATTGTTATCTATTGTGTGCTGGGAGATTTTATAGAGCCGTTAGAGAAAATAAACAAGGAACAGATAACTATGATTTGAAGAAATTCTACCTTCTGTCTCCACTCCACCAACATGGTGGTGTGTACCCCGGCTTTCCAATCATTAAGTGACAGACTTTGACTTGTGGCTCCATTCATGACTGTTTGTCACTTCCTGGTATCTCTCTCAGGTTCAGCCTTTATAGAAACAATTAAGGCATTTAGCAGATGCTTTTATCCAGAGTGACTGGAACAAGATTTGGAGTAAACTGCATGTAATCTAGTCAACAAACTACAGGGTAAGTGGTCAAGTAAATGGAGTGCCAAGAAAACCATTCCGTTCTACAAAGTAACTAGGATACCATGCAAACATCAAACCTAACGTTAATTAATTACATGCTATCTAAATAACATACTTAGCATCTATGGGCAAGCAAACAGCATGCATCGAGGTAATAGTGTACAATATGTGAACAAGTAACGGATATACGTACATTTCTAGCCAGCAAATGTCTAAATAGCTGCTTCTATCAGTACTTGTGGCCCAAGTATTTAAACGAAAATGGTGATAATGGCAAACAAAACTCAGGCTGTTGGATGTATTTATACATCAAACAAACCAAACTATAATCAAGGTTTTTTGATGTTGATATATTTAATACCAGCAATATACGTGGATGTAAGGTAGAGGTACTTAAAAACTAAGGCCGCTTTAATGTATGTCTGAGCATCAGTCCAGTAGTGGACATTATGTTGAGTTCTCTAATGTCATTGATGTTTAGTATATGTTTGAGCTAGATGAACAATCCAATATTGGGATCTTATCATTTTCACCTTTTCCCAACATGGAAAGCGATTAAAAAATGTATCTTTTTGTTGCTTCGCCTTTAATCAGTGTGTCATATATATGAGCTACATTGTATGCTAATAATTAAAAACGTGAACGTCGGAAATCGTCCGTAAATATTAATATGTTCTAGTGGAGTCATATCACCCAGCACTGTCTGGGTGATGATAGTTGAACAAGGATTTCATTTTTATTTTGGACTAGGTGAAGGTTAGGCCTACCAGTAGGTTCAGATTAAGTTTATGTGATAAGTTTGTTAGGGAGTGACACAGAATAAACAAATTGAGAAAGAATAAACAAATTGTGGTTTAAAAACAAAAGTGTGTGTGTGTGCGTATGTGTGTGTTTGCACAGCTTACTCAGTCCATCCACCATGACGGAGAGGCGGTAGTGAGGAAGACAGGACAGCGAGTCCTTATAATTGTTCCCATTCCAGCTATAATTAATTAAATGGTCTGCGTAATTGGCTATTATCATCCAGACGTCCAATAAGTGAACCAACCAGAGCTCCTGAGGACTCCTCGTCTGTCATCTGTCACTTCCTGTTCTTCTGTCCACTGTTCAGCTCAGCATGCTTTATTAGCAGTGTTGTTGCTACGAGTGTCGGAATATATCATATATATAACTTATCTCTTTCCCTCCTTCCCTTCCCCTCTCTCCTTCTGTCCTTTTTTTTATCTTATGCCCTTCTCCTCCCTGTCCTACTGCCCTCTTCTCCTTCCTTCTCTGGCATACTTCCCCCCCCATCTCTTTTTCTCTGAACTATATCACTGCATTCCTATGCCCTCCAACCCACCATACTCTATCAGTCTGGCAGTCGTCGCGCCAACTACGGTCATCGCCGCCAACATCAACAACAGCAGCAGCAGCAACAGAACAACACTACAGCGCCCATGATGCAACAGCAGTCACACGGAGGCCATGGCCAGCAGGACCCCCTGCCCCCTCACTGTGTGTCCCCAATGTCCCAGGGAGGGGGTGTGGCTAGTAACACCATCCCTGACCCCCACCAGGTACAGAACGGAAGGTTGTTTTAAGGTGGTTTAACATGTTGTAACTGAAGGTCATGGTACCTAAGGGGGGTAGAGCAATTGCATAAGTACACACAGATGACACATGCGAAGTACAAACAAACCCCCCCACACACACAGACTCACAAGTGTGTATTGATTGATTGAAGTTTTTATTGACACAAATGCAATGCATAAAATATATTTACAGCTTATTGGAAAATATTACTTACAAGGTTATTTGAGTAATGACAAATGTATGAAAAAGTGGTGTAGATCTTGTTAGCAGTGTTTACAAATGTTGAAATAATGATCAAAGAATGTTATGAAAAATGTCTTTAAAAACATTTAATTGGTATTGCCATCTAAATAAAATGAATGAAAGTGGGATTCGGCCCTGGCTGTGTATGTCAGTAGTTGATGTTCTACTGTTCTTCAGCTTCTGAAGTGACTGAATCTCTTCTCTCTCTCTCTCTCTCTGCACTCAGGGCCGTTCTAGCTCCTCCTCTCAGAGCCAGGCCAGCCAGCAGAGCATGAGGAGCTCCTCTTCATCCAATAAACACTCCTCTTCCTCCTCTGGTTCCTCCTACTCCCTCCTGCAACCGTTGGTTCCTGAGGTAAAGGAGATGTCGCCTTACACTAGGCTGAACGCCAGCAACCCCATGGTAGGAAGAGGGGAAACCCTCACCTCACATGCAACCCCGCCGCCTTAGATGGATTCAGATGGGAGTTATCTAGCTGGTTTGGAGTTAGTTATCGTAACTAACTCCTAACTAGCTAGTTATCTCCTGACTAGCGAACTAACTCCTAGCTGCTTCTCCCTCTGTATTCCTGTCTGTCTGGATGCTAATGGTAGGAGCTCAGAGACATTCATCACTCATTGATTCTTCCTCAAATAGTGTGAACACATGGTTCACAGCATCAAAATCCGATGCTGTGAAAATCGTTTTTGTTTATAAAAAAGCTGTCAAAGTGGAACAGTGACATGGGAATGTCTATGGGAACGTTCATGGAAAGTGAACTTAACAAATATTGGATGCTTATTTGAATACCGTGTATTTGGCCTTTAACTCCCGTTTTAAGGTGTTGAGTTGTTTTAGCTCTTTCTTCTAACTTCAGTATTGTAGAAGCTAGAATAAACTACAGTTGCCTCGGAATTGTGTAACCCTGCATAGTGCTGCTGGCTTTCAGACTATACTTAAACCTAACCTCTCCTACTCATACATCTGCTAGTCTTTGACCTTAATCTAGCCTCATTCACTTTCTGTCTTGCCCCATCTCTCTCTTTTTCTCCGTTACTAGGGATGCAAGAAATCGGCCCACGTAATTGTAGGAAACACTTATATTTTACCTGGCACAGATTACATATATCTTCAGCCAAGGGAAAGTGGTCATGGCATTTTAGACAATAGACGTTCAGAGAAGTGAGGCGATAAAGATACATACAGTATGTCAGTCAGGTCAGAAACAATGGATGAATTGATTAGACAATACATTCCCCCCCAAAACGCATTGTGACATGATGTTGGCTTGTAGATCAGCTAGGTTTGCCACATGACATCACCATACGACAAAATATAAAATAAGGCCTTAAGTGATTAATTTGAACTTTTTACTTGAGTACACGTTTGCACCTCTAGTCGCTACTACTCCTTTCTGTTTTCTTTGGTGTCTTTTCTACTACTTTCTCCCTTAAGAGTCATTCTCGCTCTGCACTGTTTTACTCATTTTCTGCACTCTCTTCCCATATCTATATACAATAATCAATATTCTCATCAATAATACTGACGCCTCCCACTTTGCTTTCTTCTTTCATTCACTTCCTCTTTCTGTTTCTCATTGAAACTCTTTTCATCTCACTCCTGTTGCTTTACTCCAATTCCCTCCGTATGTCCCACTTCATTATCACACCTGAATATACCTGCTCCTATTATACAATCTTTCTCTCTCTCTCTCCAGCCTAAACACCAGGACACCTTCTCTCTGGCCCCGCAGCGACCTCTGACCTCCATCAACCCCATCAGCCACTCGCTGCACCCCAACGGGGCGCCCACGCTCAAGCCGTCTCCGGTGCCTCGCACCATCCAGGGAATGCCCTGGGAACGCTCCCTCTACAACCAATGAGGTCCTCGATGAGCCCCAAGTCCCGCCCACCAACCCCACCTCTACCCTGAACCTTGTAAACCACCAACACCATCATCATCTTCACCTCTTCTAGTCCTCCACCCCTCATAACACCCACCACCTTAGAGCAGTCGTGTCCCAGTCCCGTGGCTCAGGTACCACTGGTATTACTCGTTTTCAGTCCTCTCAGGAAGTGTACCATTTGACCCTCTGTCCTCAGTCCAGATTGGACAGCTGGTATGACTAGAAACCCAGCTAAATGCTATGGAACTCATAGTGTAGAAAGCCAGCAATACCCAGTGGACCGGCTGTTGGAAACCAGTGCCGTAGAGGAGCCGTAGCCCCCAGTTCCTTGGTGGGAGTCGAGTTAAATCCCAGTACCTTTGCTTTCAGTTGGACTTGCTGGTCATGTCATAAAAGGCCAAATCTGAAACTACTTTCAGAAAGCTAGGCTATAACAGTTCTGCCCCCACACACACACACACACACACACTCTTCCTGTCGTTCAACCTAGCGCTAACATCCTGGGATTCCTCCATGACATGTTGCATTCTTTGTTTTCTTTTCCTCCTTTTTGAAAGTTTCATCTGTAGAGAGTTGTTTAACAGAGACAGAAGCGTTGACAAATAGTTGACTTTGAGTAACTGAGTAGTTAGGTTAAAAAAGGAAAAAACAAAAAAAAACAAAGCGTTGCCTTGATCCTCATGTATGATCTATGCCATGTACTGTACTGAACATAAGTTAAAACATGTATGTCCCCTAAACTTGTCTTTCTGTCCGTGAGACCTCGTCTCCTTGGGGGGTATTCTGTGGGGAGATGGTGAAGAGGTAGCTTGACGGTCTGTTTCAGACAACAAGCAGCAACTGAAACTCTTGTAGCTCACAATCACTTAGGGCACTTCTTTGAATTGATCTTTTTTTCCCCCCAGCGGTTTCGTATCCAAACAACACGTCTCAAGTTTATAAGGCTAAGTGCACTCAATTAGAACATCGTCACCCTCAGATCAACCGACCAATCAAATCGCTACAGAGGAGAGACTTTACATTGTGTTACACAGTTGGTATTGACAAGCAAAGAGAATTACTGTTAATGTAATGAGCCTAACGCTCTTGTCCTCTGCATTACTGACACCCAGTCACTCCTAGCGTTTGATTATGATAAAGAAGCATCCTGTGAGATTATGCCTTAAATTCCCTCTCTGTTTAGGAAGCAAGAAGAAACTCCTCGAGACAGGTAGCTCGATCTTAGTAAGGAAAGAACTGTAGGTTGTTGTTTTTTGGGTCCCTACTCTCGCTTCCTCCGTTAAACCAGTTCCAGAATGGACATTGTGAATATGTTTAACAATTTTTGATTCATTTAGAAGGGGAAGGACATACAACACAGGTCTCTTGTTGGAATCAAACCAGGAATGTTGCGATTATATGGTTGACACACTATCCTCTTTCTCTCTCTGTCTCTCTCTGCCTCCACCCAGCTTCCCCTCATGACAACACAAAGGACCACAATGGAAATAACTCATTCTCTCTGGTTTTATTTTTTTAATTTTATTTAACGGTTCTAAATATATGTTCAGCACTGTTTGGTTTAAGTGCGTTCTCAAAACACAGATGAGCTACTAGACTAAATCCCTGCTTTTTTTTTTTTTTCCAATATTATTTTTAAAAAAAAGGACCTCTTTTAAAACCAAGTCAAGCCGCCCCAGAGCCGCTGGTCAGAGTGGTCAGGTTGTACAGCAGCTGCCATGTTGTTAAAACACAGCTTGTTTAACCATCATTTCACCTATAGCTTGTTATTGCTGTTAGTAGTTTATTTGGAGTCCAGTATAAGCCTTACTGGAGCTGAGTGTCAATAATTGTTGTGTTCCATATTATTTCACAGCACTTTTCGTCAAGAAATGTGCCCAAAAATTCCATATCATATTGGCTACTAGAGCCGACCGATGCCAATCCTTTCTTTTTTGGTCCAGTCCCAATTTTAGAGTCCTAAACCATTGATTACGATGTGTCGACCGATATTTTGTTAAAGTGCAAAATCTTTATGGCAATTTGAAAAATGTTGATTTGATTAAAGTTTCTCTGAGAACATTTAACTTATAAGCAAACAAATAAAAATAGACAAATACCTTTTTGATACAACTTTTAAATGATGTACATATATTAAACTTCAGTATATGAAAAGAACATTTAACTTGAATTTCACAATGAACAAGCAAACGAGTAAATGTGAAACATTCATCACAGAACTTTATTTTTATTTTTTTTACAACTTAGGCCCTAGCCTATAATGACATGCCCAAAATACGGGTACCTGGTTGAGTGCTTAAAAACCGGTCACATTGGCTTCATAGTCGCTGATAGTGATGTCTTTAAAAAAAGTCTTTATGGCCAATATTTTGGCCAAACATTATTGGTCAGGCTCTATTGGCGATGCCCCTTCATATCATCACGGTACTGCCTTACAAACACAAACTGCGGTGAATGCTTTTAATGCATTTAAAAAGTCAAGCCTGGTCAAGTCACAACTAGGCATAACATTTCATATTAAAACCAACCAAATTCCATCCTCTTTTGTTCTGAAAAACTGCAGCAACTGCAGCAATTTTCTTCAGAGCAGCATTGGTGAAATTGTGAATGATGTTTGCAGGGTGAGTATGGTCACATGTACAACATTCTGACTTAAGCCTAATTAAAGCTCCATCGTACGCCGAAAACATCTGATTTACAAGCTCACAACGCGTTGTGAGCTCCTAGGTGGGCTGTTTTCGATATGCGACAAAGTATGAATCGGGCTCTACAAACGGGAACCACACATTGCTTAGCAACCACTGTGAGCCAGGTGACAACATGGCTGCTTCCTGGATCTTCTTATGGCCAATTCCTGTCCATGGCTCTGGGTTCCCTCGCCCCGATACCCCCTTGTAGAAACCTCTTGCCTGTGTCACTGCTCCCTGGCCTGGATGATTTTAGTTCACATCTGACAGATTCACTAAGCAGGTATACATCGTTAGCTTGATAATCCTTTAAGAAAAAAAGAAGGGGGAGGGGGAAAAAAAACATTTGTCTATATGAAGAGGAAACGGTGTATTATGAAATCCAAAAGAAAGAGATGATGTTATGTTTCACGAGTTAAGAATTGTTATGAAAGTTTATCTTGCTAACTTTGGCAGCCCTGTTTCTTGAAACGCCCCCAGTTCTACTGACATTGTATTCTCTTTTTAAAGTCGTTTCTATTTTTATTCACATGTTTTTTTTCTTTTTGTTTTTTTTTGCTTTCTTTCTCCTTGTAAAGTGTCTTTGAGTATTTAGAAAAGTGCTATACGAATAAAATGTTTTATTATTATCACTACTGGTGTTGGTTTCTGTCTCATCAATTCAGTTTATTCTGTAATAGGATATCAATTCTACATTAAAATTAGTTCATGAACTCTCCACTAAATGTGTTTTGGATTTCTTACAGAGATCATTTATTTCTGTCCTTTCTGTGAATTTGAATCATCTTAGAAAATACATCTATACTTCCCAGCACCTCCGTTACCAGCTGCAACATTAACTACACATACAAATATTTATTCTGAAATGGGCCATTCTTAATACACTGTGCTTATACATTACTTTTGGTGCAATATTTTACTTGGTAAGGAGTATTTCTACTACTCGAGTACTATATCTCAGTACTTCGTCCACCACTGGTAATCAGGATCCTGGAAAGAAAACTTTGAGTACCATAATTTCACTGCTATCAATGTTGCTACTACTTGTCTTAATGTGCATGTGCTATGTGACAGTGTTGTAGAATCATTTCTATTTCACTGTTAAAAGTCCTGTTATGTGCACTTCAATGACCTGCATTGTGATATGTCATCGTGTGACATTGACATGAGTATGCTGTTCATCCCTTGGCCTTATCTGTTGCATCAATTTGAATGTTATAGAATGAGATGCCACATCATGCAGGCCTGGTAATTATTGTTTTTTTAGTACAGCTTGGCTCTGGCAAAAGCTTTCTTCTTACCGTATCTACTGTATTTTTTTTTATAAATATAGAGAGATGCCTTCATGCTTTCACCAATTAATTAACTATTGGACCACCAACCTGTGTGCTTGAATGAATGAATGTTTTCTTATTTTTTTTCTTGTGCAGTACCTTGAACTTTGAATTCAAAAGCTATCCAGAATAAATTCTACTGTTGTTCTTTAGAGAAGAGCATAAACATCTGACAATGTGAGCGTCATACTAGCTTCTGAAAAAAGCATAATCCATTCTGTTTTTTAACAGAATTGATTATGCTCTGAAGGATCTTCTCTGAGATGGATCTGAGCCCATGGTCTGCAGAGAAACATGGGTTCATGATGATAGATGATAGACTATCATAGACCATCATAGTCTATCTAATCTAAAAATGAACATCAAATGTATCAATATATCTTAAAAACTGTCCCAAAAAAAGCAAGTGGTGTTTTAAAGTGAAATACCCCTTTAAGCTATCAGACTATCATGAACTATCATAACTCTCATGTAATAATGTAATACAAATGATCATACAGTGTTGCACTTTCACAGATTTTCACAAACTATCATTCTAGACCAGGGTTCCTCAAAGTGGGAAGTCATGGGGTGCCGCAGAATACTTAAAGTTGGAATTCATCAATACCGCTTAGACTCTATATATACTGAGTAAAACGGACTTGAGCGGACTTGAGCATAAATGTAAGGTGCTAGTATCAATGAAATTCAGGGGTGCCATGAATGAAAACGTTATTTATAGCGGTGTCCTAAGCCAAAAAGGTTTTGGCTACAAAGGCTACAAAGATCACCTCCCCAGCTGTGCCCCGGTTGTGCTGACCTCGGTGGTCATGAAATGCTTTGAGAGGCATAGTAAAAGACCACATCTGCTCCTCTCTCCCCAGCATCCCTAATGCAGTTTGCCTACCATCAGGCAACTAGTGGAAAGGGTGAGCAGCTTCAACAACCTCTCTGGGTGCACATCACTGAAGACCTGACCTTCAGAATACACACAGACTGAGGCTGTGGCAAATAAGGCGATACAATGCCTAAAAGCCGGCCTCAGGCAGATGAGAAATTCAAGTCCACACAGAAGGTCCTAAAAGACTGCTACTCCACTGCCACCAGAGCATCCTGGGGCCATCATCATCTTAGCTGCTCTGCCTCTGAGGATCTGTGGAAGGTGGTGAGGTCAGTACACCTGTACACCACAGTGAACTCCCTCTAGTTCCTGCAGGACACATGGCAGTATAGTTGCTTGTGTAGCACTGGCCCTTTAAGGAAAGTGCATAAAGAGGGGTGGCCAGGTTTGTGGCCTCCTGTCTAGCCAGAAGCCTGGCTTGAGTGTTTGTGAGAGAGACCTGGAGACATGAGGGGTACAGACTAATTCTCGGTAAGACAATCTGAAACAAATGACAAGGTTTTTATAACTCATTGTAGCAATAGTATATATATAAGAGTTTAGATAGGCTGACAATATTAGGCCTGTTGTTAATTATACTAATATATATCTGTATTTCCAGAAGCCTCCAGGTCCTTTGAGCAGCAGTACCCCGTGGCTGTGCAGGCCTATATCAATAGGAGCCATGAGCTTATATTGACTCATTGGGTATGTTTGTTATTTTGCTGTATTTGTCATCTTGCTATAGGGGCCTAATGTCTGGGATGAGTTGTTGGAGGGTTGGTCTAATGCTTTATTATTTGATTTTTTTGTAGGAGCTGAACTAACCATCATTTTCCCACTGTGCCATATATACTATTTAGACAGGTTTTTGCTATTGGACTGTCACTGTGTGCAATAGGGTTGACCTGAGGACAGAGCTATACTGGGCCATTAAGTAGCATTGAATCATTTTGATTTTGTGTATTTGTATTTTGTGTTGATTTGCTTATTTACTTTATTTGCTTTTGGTTTTGCATCATTTGGATTTGATTTGTTTAATTTTGGTATATTTACTTTAAAGGCCCCGAAGCCCTTACCCTTATTGCTCCTTTGCCTTTTGGGTTTAGTCCCTTTGCAGAACTCCCAGTAATACTAACCGCTTTCTGTATTTTAACCTGGCTACTTTTTATACCAACTGTTTGAATAAACTTGACACATTTGATACATCAGCCTCTGGTTCTGTTCATTCTGAACCCGTACCTTTCTGGGGAACTGTACCTTGTTCAGTCCTATATATCTATAAATATATATACACATATGGTTAATGTGTTTAAAGGATCCCTCACTCCTATATGTGTGGGTGGCGTAGTCATTGCTTTACATAGCCCTGCTACATTTATATAGCACCTTTTATGACATAAATGCAGCTCAAAGTGCTTTACAGAGCAAAAACAAAACAAAACAAAAAAAGATAGAATACACAATAAAACAGTGGCAAAAACAATGGCAAAAAAAAGAATGGCTTTAAAACAATAGCCTACATAACGGGCAGTTAGCAAAACAGTACAGACATAATAAGCAATAACACTTTAGAAACAAGCCCAAAAGACTGCAACCCTTTAACTACCAATATTTACAAGCAACTTTACAGAAAAATATGCCCAAAGTCGCTTATAATAAGGCGACAACATGGCAACAATGCTACCCATCTCTGTCGTCTTATCTGACACCGGGCGGACCTTTTTCTGCTTTGCGTTGCCTGGAAACTTCACTGACTCACGGTCACCTGTCCACAGTGCAGTGGTGTAAAGTATAGGCCTACATTTACTCAAGTACTGTAATTAGGTACACGTTTTAAGCATTTTTACTTTACTGGAGTATTTCCAATTTTCAATACTTATACTTTAGTTAATTAGGCCTACTTGTAGATTTCCATTATTAATGCAACACATAGGCCTACATTACCCACTTCAGCCCTATATATATATTTCGGCAATTTGAAAATAGCCGATCTGCAAGCTCACATTGCCTTGAGGCATTGTGAGCTTGTATATCTGCTATTTTCAAAATAATGTTATACATTTGAAAACTTGTCAAACGGGACATAATTTCCACTTTTGTACTTTAAGTAGGCTACATTTTGATACCAATACTTTTGTACTTTTACTCAAGTAAATGTTGAATTCCAGACTTACTAGTAACAGAGTAGGCTATTTCTACATTGCAGTATTGATACAGCATGTGAGTACTTTTCCCACCACTGCCACAGTGACGTCTCATCTGACATGTAGGCCTACATGTTGAACTCATTGGACATACATGATAGATACATACATGTGCTTTCATCCCCATGTTTGGCTCTATGATTGAACAACTCACCCCGTGGCAGGTCTTATACAGTAACGCAGAGGTCTTCAACAGGGGGTCCGGGACACCTAGGGGGTCCTCAGAGTTACCACAGGGGGTCCACCAAATCTTTGTGTGATATGATTTTTTTTTTTACATTAACCACTTGAACCCTAGCATCCCTTTTTCTGAAAAATAGCAGATCTACAAGCTCACAACCTCGCAGCCTGAGGCATTGTGAGCTTGTAGATCTGCTATTTTTGGCAAAGAGTTATAGGTGTATAGGGAAAAAGAGCAGCAAATGTTTATCTGAAACACAGTTGTATACAATATAGAGGGGGTCCCTGCTTCATATCTCTCTCAGCTAGGGGGTCCTTGGCCTGAAAACGCTGAAGACCCCTGCAGTAATGGTTAATTATGCAGCAGTCAGATAGATTGAATATTCATCTTAATGACACTCATTTTTAGAACTTGTCATGCCATGTCTACTTGGATCATTGTGCGCACTGCGCAATGGCCTTTTGGAGCTGTTTGTTGCAATAGCCAGACATGTGATGTGTGCACTGCAGTTGCCTGTTTTGTGTCATTTGATTAAACTTAATTGTCATGGCATTCTTTTGCAATTGTGCAGTAGCATGTTTTGATCGTTTGTGAAACTATAATTTCAGTGCTTTGTTTTGTGGATCAGTTATGGTAAACCTACCTGTGTTGGGTGAATAGTGTTTATGCAGCCTGACTATTAGAGATTATGCAATTGTATCTGTCTTATTGCCAAATGAAGAATAGCCTATATAGCCTACCCTATGGCCTAAATGTTTAATCTTTTTAGATAGCAGCCGTTTTAGCAGCCATCTCTTTTGATTGATAGATGTTTCTGATCTCGGCATGGATACTTTAATTTAAGAGCAGTGTTGCTGACCGTGGGTGCCTGCAGTAATGGAGTGCAGTAATCAACCCCCACCGTCTTCCCACGGTCCTATGTATTGATTGATTGATTGAATACTTTATTAACAGATTTTGAATACAGTCAGGGGTACGATTATACAATGGTGCTGCTAAAAGGATAACACAAAAAGCCCTGAGGGCTTATTTCTATTCTATTTAAAGACATACAATAATATTATCTTTCACCAGATCGATTCGATGGCCTGCATAATGTCTCCACCTTTTCTGTTGGCTTTTAAGCACATATCTCTGAGCTAATGGAATTAATCAGACCGGCTAAATGTGTCTTTATAAATGCAGACCAAGCCTTTGAGAATGTGTCTTATAGACTTAGATTATTAGGCTAGCCTGACTAGGCCTATAACCTACCTACACAATATTGCCTATTACAAAAGGTCGTTTTGTCTTCAATTTGACGTGCATTGATTGTATTTTAGCTTTGACGTTTATAATCGTTAAAAGGACAAGCTCCTGAATGACCCGTGAATAACCGAACCCAACCTTAACCCTCAGGCTCTGACGAAAGTGAAATAAATATTTATATGCTCAGGATAGTTTTTTTGTTTGTGCTTGGTGACATTATTAATATTATAATGTATATTATTATTGTACGATAAAAATAAAAAAACAACCATAGAAATAAAAAGTTATTTTTGGACAAATTATCCAATTAGGCCTATTTATCAATGAATCCAAAGGGTATGAGTATCATATCCCGTTTTTTCCAGGCTAAATTGCACAATAATAAATAAGTAAAATCCGTTTATCCCGATTCTATCATAAAATCCCCGGAACAGCGTGCTCGTGTCGTGCGCGCTTTGGGAAATCCAACTGTAAAGGAAATGAACGGGCCATTTCTTCACATTCTGTCCACTCATCTGTAAACACGTGGCGACACGCACCGCTCTTCAGATGGAACCCAATCAAAGGCAATTAATATGCACAACAATGCTGTTGCGTCATTTGACCAGAATCTGTACTGAATACTGATATAAAATCATTCGCCTTTTCGATGGCGCTGATGTTTTGGGCCTCCGTGGAAAACGGAGCACGGTGCGTGGGTTTGATTTGTTCCAATTATAAATGTCCAACAAAAAAATGAATTATTATGGCCTAGCTAGCCTATCATAATTAATTGTTTGTCTTATTATAGGCTATAATGAGACCAATAATTTATTATGATACTAAATATAGTTAAATATCGTTTTTTTAATGGATTAAAAAACGAATACATCTCCCAGTGAAACATCATAACACTTCATAACCATGTTTGAGTGTTATATAAAATAAGCCTATACAGGCCATATTAAATATCATTTGAGCCGCAAGCCGAGGTCATTTTGAGCTTCTATGAAATAGCTCACAACATCCAGACAAACTTTGTCCAAAAAGGAAAGGTTATTTTTTATTCTAAAATGGTTAAAATATACGTGTCCAGTGTAGCATTATAATATCCTATATTCTATATAGGTTGTGTTATAGACAGGTCAGTATTCCGCTATACATCGGACTTTGGGGACGTGGTGCAATAACAGCTTTTTACCACTTGGTGGCGGTAGTGGCTCAGACAGTAAAGAGAGAGAGTAGGGCGTGGAGGAGAGACACACAGAGCTGATGAACTCCACACTGTCCTTAACCTCACCATAATGACACATTAATACACATTTAAATACACCCACACACAGCTGTATGTATGTGTGTCCTTATAGAACCCTGCATGAAACCTCTGCCGATTGGAACTCTGCATGAACTCTGTTATGTATTTATTTATTTGTTGTTACTGATACTGACACTGTCATTGAAATGGTAGGCTGCTCATTAACACAGGCGCACACACACACACACACACACACACACACACACACACACACACACACACACACACACACACACACACACACACACACACACACACACACACAGGCAGTGTTTCTAAAGGGAAATCCCCCACTCTTCATCTCTCTCTCTCTCTCTCTCTCTCTCTCTCTCTCTCTCTCTCTCTCTCTCTCTCTCTCTCTCTCTCTTCCATTTTGTCTTCATGGTGAATAGCCTACTCCTGGTACGCCCGCGTATGACTGAGGGACATAGCCTAAATATTTCTGATCAGTTCGTTGGTGAGTTTGAAACATCGCCCAATTCACAAACGAGTAGATTTTTTCAAACAATCGCCTGTTTTTTTTTTCACACACCCGCTCCAAATTCAACTGTTGTAATTAATGCCTGCTTGCTAGACCCCAGTAGGCTATTGTGACCCGATCAAATTAAGTTAAATTCATTATCTTAACAAACTTAAAAACATGCTACATGCTTGCTCGTTTTAATAACACACTGCCTTTTGTTTATATTTTCCATGTTCTGTTTCTTTTCAGCTGGCCTGTTTATTAATAGGCCTATGTGTTTTTATATGATCTTCCTATTGATTAAACATGTTTTGAAGTTGCATACGTAAATGAATAGAGTTGACATGTTCACATGTGTTTATTGTGTAATCAGCAATGTTAAAGACCTAAAGTTTTCATTGAATAGGGTTAATTGATTCCATCTGACTCATGCAATGATTTGTCTTTTGACTTTTTTCTCCATTTCAGTTGGATCAGTTTGAAAGACAGTTGTTAGATTTAACCTCAGTTGTGTTTCTGCAAAACCCTTATGAGTGAGTAAAGAGTGTTTTCTCAAAAAGAAAATGGTTCTAAAAAAAAATCCTGGTGGACAAAAGTGATTGGAGAGAGGTTTATGAGAATAAATGGGTGTATAAAAGAAAATAATGCATCATGCAAGTCTAAAAATCTTTATCATTGTTTTGGGGGAGTTTGTGTTCCATCTCTTTCTGCCTTATAACCACTAAATGGGACAGTTGTTAACCTAAAAAATATATATATAATCTTCTCACTTCATCATATTGAAAGCTTTTCTAATAGTTTTGTTTTCAGTGAACATCACTTTTACAGAAATATAATTATAAAGTTGCAGCCTTTTGGTAATTTCTGACCCTTTTTTTTTCTTTTTTCAAAAATGACTTGTAAGCTTACTAGGCTACTAATCAATGCTGTGCACCATGTGTCAGATTTGAATCACATAAGGGGTTTTCATGCATCTCAAATCTATTGTTGCAGTCTTCACCACAAACTAGGGGCAGAGACACTAAGAAGTTTGCTTCAAAACCTCCATTTTCAGAGGTATAGAGTAAATAAAACAGAGATTTTTAGCCAGAAAGCTGTTCATGTAGTTTTTAACTCGGGTGTGCTAATAAGCCAAGAATGATATTTATTATATTTTAATATTCAAGATTCAAAGTGGACATTTGCTTTAGAGTGGCACTGCATGTCAATGGACTGCACACAAGGTTAACTTATATAACTATACAATTAAATGAACAAACACACAATGCAATACAATGCTACACAACAACGAAAAACACTGCCAATGTTAGGCAATGCCCATTATAGCAGAGAGAGAGAGAGAGAGAGAGAGAGAGAGAGAGAGAGAGAGAGAGAGAGAGAGAGAGAGAGAGAGAGAGAGAGAGAGAGAGAGAGAGAGAGAGAGAGAGAGAGAGAGAGAGAGAGAGAGAGAGAGAGAGAGAGAGAGAGAGAGAGAGAGAGAGAGAGAGAGAGAGAGAGAGAGGTCATCCTGAATGTGACACCAACATTTTACACACAAGGCATTTAACTGACACTGTGACATGAACAATAGGTGTCCAAAACCATTTCAAGCACAGCTATAAATATGGCACATAATGGCAGTGATGTCTCTCTGACAAACATAAGCACATCCTCCATTTTTGGTGGTGCTGAGCCAAACCGTATAACAGTAGAATCATGAAAAACAAGAAGGGGTCTCACAGCTTGCTTTTAAAATGCTCCAACTTATTTCACAACAGCAACAGAAAACCTTGTTCTGTTTCTGCATGCTGTTGAGTTGCAAGACAGACCCTTTCTTGTTTTTAGTGACATCTCTCTGTCCATGAATATGATTGAGAAACAGGCAGAATAAACACATTCTCCCTCTGGCGCTAAAAGAGCTGATTCAGGATGTGTTGAAATCAGGTTCAGTTTGTTTCCTCTCTAACTTCAGATCCATAATGATCTATGTTTGTCATGTGTTTTGTTGGTGTGTTTGCTCTCCTGAACTTGTACAGTAGGCTAATGCACTTGTGGTTTCTATCTGCCCATTCTTGATTAACTTAGTAGCACAATGTTGTGTTAAAATGTAATACTGAATGTGTTGCTTTGACTTACATTGTCACATTTGATTTGAATTACATTGTTACCTCATAGCACCTTACATTTATGTCATACTATGGTATGTAAATATATAAATCTTTCCACCTAAGATACAGTATGTCATAAGGAAAACTTGAGAGAATATCCATTTCCATTAGGACGAATTGAAAGTAATTTATACTAGACGTTTAACAACTTGAACCCCAGCATCCCTATTCTGGGGGGAACATTTTCCAACAATAGCTAGATCGACTATTTTTGGTGATAGAGATTTGGTGTAAGATCGAAAAAGAATGCACCAAGTTCAGTGCAACTCAGGTCTGTTTTACTAGAGGGTTAGATTGAAACGATTGATGAATTCCAAATATTATAAAAGTATTCTGCGGCACCCCTGGACGTGCGTCACGGCACTTCCCACATTTCCTCCTTCAGTGGTAATATTGTGGCACATGATGTTGCATGCTAAATTAGTCTAGACGACTGATGAAGTTCTGATGTTTTGTTTTGCACATAACATTTCTCAGATACTTGAAATCTACTTTTCAAAGTTGACCCAGAGTTTAATTGTATTTATTTACTGTTGCATGAAAAGAATCCTTTTGTCAAAAGTGCACTCGGTCAAATGCAGCTCAACAAATGGAATTCAATCTGAACAAACCAACAGTGGGGTTCAATAGGAGGCATTATACCTCTGGCTTACATCTTTTAAAATGCTGTCTGATTTAGTTGCATTAAATCATGTGATAATGTGACTATTTACCTTGTTGTATGATGATTACAGTCAAAGTTTACCAGTGGTTGAAAGTAACTAATTACGTTTAGGCCTACAATTTTGAGGTACTTTTACTTTACTTGAGTGTTTCCAATGTTATTGTACTTTTACTCCACTACAATTATTTGAAAACGTTATAGTTACTAACAGTTACTTTGTAGATTTGGATTATTGTAATAAAACAACCTATTTAAACTTTGGCTATTTGAAAATGTCTCTGCATAATGAGTACTTTCTACTTTTGGTACTTCAAGTACATTTTGATGCCAATACTTTTGCACTTTTACTCAAGTAAATTTTGAATACCGAACTTTCACTTGTAACAGAGTATTTCTACATTGCAGTACTGATATTTTCACTTAAGTAAAAAAAAAAATAGCACTTTTTTACACCACTGAAGCTTACTCTGCTTATTCTGCGAGTGTCTGCTAAATGTCAAATTTGTATTGTCATTGTTGGAATCTAAATCTTAAAAATAATAAGAATATCAATTCCATAACAATACAAACCTCAGCACTGCTATGATGCGTATATAGAATCCACAAACACTTTTAAGTTAAATCATAATCAGAACCTCAAGAGCATCACGGTTAGATCAAGGATCAATTTATTTGAGTTGTATTTATTTACTTAGTAGAATACTTTGTAGAGAAAGTTTCATACCTAGAAAACTGTGTCAAAGGGATTAAAAAGCTAAGGCAAAAAATAATGAATGAATGAATTAAAATAATGAACGAATCACAAAATTAAAATATAACTGCCCGTGGAGTGATATGAGCCAACACACACACACACACACACACACACACACACACACACACACACACACACACACACACACACACACACACACACACACACACACACACACACACACCAGACAAACGAGAGACGACAGACAATATTAAAACACAGGTGGTTGTTACAAGATGGCCTCTGCAGTCGTCCAGCTGTGTGTTGTCTGTGTGGGGTGGAGTCCTATTACAATATAACAGTAACAGTACAACTGACACCTCATGCAGTGTTGCTGCTTCTTGTTTACACAACAAAAGAGACTTCAGCTCTAGGGGTTTGGTGGTTTTCTAACAATGGTTAATTGTTCTTTATTGTTGCAAGAAGTCACTTTCATGTTGGATGTTTTTTGGGATGTTTCGGATGGGTGTGTGCGTGCGTGTGTGCGTATGTGCGTGCTTGTGTGCGCGTGCGTGTGTGTGTGTGTGTGTGTGGCACAGGCCCATGGCACAGGCCAGGTTATTCTGCTGGGTACAGTTTGGTCCAGTGACACAGACAGCTCTTATCTTTGTGTGTAGCTTTGCTTTCTTCCTGCTTTCCTCAGAGAACTAACTGCCCACCATCCAAGCTTTCCCATGAGCTCATGTATTCAACTTCTATTTTGCTGTATATAATGCCAGGGTGTAAAGTAACCAAGTACATTTTGAGATAATTGTACTTTACTTACGTATTTCCAATTTCCAATACTTTTTCTTATACTCCACTACATCTCGGATCCAAATATTGCACTTTTACTCCTCTACATTTCATTGAAAACTTTGTTGATTTTGATTATTACAAAACATACATTACCCACTTCAGCCCTATATATATTTCAGCCATTTGAAAATAGCCGATCTAAGCGCACAATGCGTCGCATGAGCTTGTAGATCTGCTATTTTCAAAAGATTTTTTATTTTTTATACATTTTATTTGAAAACTTTTGTACTTTTACTCAAGTAAATTTAAAATTCCAGACTTTTACTTGAAACAGAGTATTTCTGCATTGTAGTATTGATGCTTTTACTTAAGTAAAAAATGTGACACTGTATAATGCTCGCAGTGTCCTCGACAACTAATTGAAACAAAATCCCTCAAGCATCACCTGTGAAGCGGCAAGTGATAGAATAACCCGGAAAGTTTCAACAATAGAAATTGGAAGGAGAAACATTGGGATTCCGAGAAAACTCACAGCACTCTCTTCTGTCTGTGTTCCCGCCCAGGTTAACCCCAACCCCCCCTTCAACCTCTGACCTACTGCCATCACCCTTCCCCCAACCAACACACACGCACGCACGCACGCACGCACGCACGCACGCACGCACGCACGCACGCACGCACGCACGCACGCACGCACGCACGCACGCACACACACACACACACACACACACACACACACACACACACACACACACACACACACACACACACACACACACACACACACACACAGTGTAGTGTTTTTTAGGAAGTGTGGTAGGAAAATGGAGAGAGAGAGAGAGAGAGAGAGAGAGAGAGAGAGAGAGAGAGAGAGAGAGAGAGAGAGAGAGAGAGAGAGAGAGAGAGAGAGAGAGAGAGAGAGAGAGAGAGAGAGAGAGAGAGAGAGAGAGAGAGAGGTCCATTACACATGGAAGTCATTATTCCAGCTAGGTCTTGATATATTCTCTGGACCATGATAACTCATCATATTACATAAGTCAACTAATTTAACTCAAATACATTTCAGGCAGCTATTTGTTAACTGATAACTATCATCCAGGAGGAAGTCATTTGAACTTTTGTCAAAAATCCTGGAAAGGGTTTGTTTAAGAAAATAATCATAGTGTAGCTTGTCAAGAGGCCATAACTCAAAAAGGCCTAAAACTAAATACATGTACTAAAATATGCACTGCACAAACAAAATAACTCATAATAGACTTCCAGAAGAACAGACCCACGGTACAACAACTGGGACTGTGTGGAATGGGTCGCTGATGTCAGAATCCTGGGGAAGCACACATCATGGAAGATCTCAGCACCACCTCAGTAGTGACTATACTTCCTGAGGATCCTAAGGAAAAAACAACCTAGAGGAGAAGCTCCATCGTTTTTGTTATCTTCCCAAAAAGCTGGAGCTTGCACAAAAAAACTATTTCACCCACTGTTTTACACCTGTAAACCTGTGATGTGACAATGAAGTTGATTCTGATTCCACTGGTGTCCTTCTACTGCTATTCCATCGAGAGTTATCTGCTGTACGACTGTATCTCTGCCAGCTGCTCAGCAGCAGACAGGAGAGTCCTCCAGAGGGTCCTCAATACCGCCGAAGAAGCTGCTCGCTGCCCTCTTTGGAGGACATCTTCAGCTCTCGCTGCCTCAGTAGAGTAGCCATCATAAACTGAAAGACCCAGCCAGCAGACAACCCTGGACATCATGTGTTTGACCTGCTGCCCTCTGGGAGACGCTTCAGGTCCATCAAATCAAGCACTGACTTAAGAATAGCTTTGCATACAGTCATAGCCATACGAGAACTGAACACTGAAGTGCAATATCTCAGCTGCTATTTTTGTTTTGTTTTATGGGTTGCAGTATTGGCAGTTGTATGGGTTGCAGCACTTTAAATGTAGTTTAGTCTTAACGATTCTATCTTTTAACTGTTGTGTGTCGATATACTGTCAGGACTACTACTTAATTTTGTTGCACTCTTTGAATGACAATAAAGGATTTCTGATTCTTATACAGTAGATTCTTTGGGTGGTTGAGGTGCTATAACACTGCTGCGGTACAAAGAACCTGTTAAGTTCTATGTGGTTCAGTGGTTCTCAACCTGTGGGCTGGGGCCAACTGGTGGGCCGTGAGGATATTGCAAGTGGGCCCCCAAATAATTGGCAAACCACTGAGATTTTCAATATTTATAAACTTTATGTAAAAAAAAAACATGGTATTTCCCCCCCTTAAAACATTGGAAAATGACTTTTCATTGTGATACCAAAACTTAAACTATAGGAATTAATAACTTATAGTATCTTAGTTCCATTGATTCAAGCCAGAACCCAATCAAATGTTTGATCATTAAAATAAACATAGTCTGAAAATGCACACGTCACACCCATCTGATCACTTAACATTAAGTGGTCAGATGGGTGGGCTGCGAATGCTTCTGAAATGTTCAAGTGTGCCGTGATCCAGAAAAGGTTGAGAACTACTGCTTCAGAGCAGTGGTTCCCCAAACGTTTTAGGTCTCCGCGTGACCCACACTTGTTAAAATAGCAGATCTACATGCCAGTTGTGAGCTTGTAGATCTTCTATTTTCACTACTTAAGTTGTTTTTAGAATTATTTCCGAAAAATCAAGATTTCTTTTTGTTTCATTTTTGAAAATATTTTGAAATAAAATAAAATAAAAATATTCAGGAAACAAAAACTTGCAAACCATAAAAATGGATCCATGACCCAAAAATGGGTCCACACTTTAGAGGTTCTCTATACTGGTTCTTCAACTTGGTTTACTCACCTCTTGGTTATACATAGAGGCGGTTCTCAAAGTGTGGTCCAGGGACCCCCAGGGGCCCTAGAGGAAGTTTCAGGGGGTCCCCAGCAAAATGTGTTATCAGTTAGTAATATGCATTGAAATCAGTTAAAGCACTTTAACCCTATATACATCGGCTATTTGAAAGTTTTTTTAAAAATGTTTTTCCATGAATGAATGCAATGTTTAATACTTTGTATTTTGATAGTGTTGCACACAAGTAGCAAAGATTGCAGATCTACAAGCTCACAGCATGTCAACATTGCAATGCGCTTTGAGGTTGTAGATCTGATATGCCAAAAAGTTGGTCTATATGGACGCCAGGTTGAAAGTCGTTATGTCTGTCTGTGGCTTTAAAAAATATTTAACCAA
>NC_139948.1:43281532-43284032 GCF_963454915.1 Gymnoscopelus microlampas
GTACAGTTTACAAAAGCCAGGCCTCCTCGACCCCCGAAGCACGCAGGTCACAAGCTTTATAACAAGACACCCCACCCCCAGTAGGCCTGCATTTCCACCGTGTGAATAATGTGTTGGTGGTGTAGCTACTTTCCTGATTTCACACACATGCTACATGTGATGTGTGTGTTCCTACACACAGAGACAAGGTCGCCATGCTGGCCTCCTCATAGCTGCTTTCTGCTTTCAGGATCACAAGGCTTTCACTCTAACAAGCACTCAACACATACATCTCACAGCTCCTCCTGACGAGTGGCTTACAAATAATGTATAAGTGTTTACAATAAACATAGGTCAACGTTATAACAAAGTCGATATGGCATGCAAGTTGGAAAGATGGGCTATTTTGTAAAACTGTTGCAGATATGGCACATGAGCTGTTGTAGGGATGGGTGTATGCTATTTCAGGAGTTTGTTGCCCAGTTTGGTTACTTTTTTTTCCAGTTAGGCCTCCCTGGACTGGATTCGGCTAATCTATAGTGTTTTGGTCTGCTTTTATTCCCATGTCTCGTCATGGTTAAACGGTGTATTTATACACGACAAAGTTAAAGATATGATCCTCAACAGTTAATCGATGTGAGAATTCAAAAACAAATAGCCTATGCCTTCAGCTTGAGGGCCTTTAGCTGGTGAATAGTTATAACATAGTTATAGCATTTATATGCTATGTAATAGCATAACAGTCTGATGAATGTCTCTTTTGTTTTTGCCCATTTTATTTATTTATTTAAAATTATTTTCAGGTAAAGTGGAGCTCCACGGGAAACGCATTGAAGTTGAGCACTCGGTTCCCAAGAAGCAAAGGTACTTAAACCCCCTCCAACCACCCCTATGTAGGCTAGTTGTTGCATCTCAATAATCTATCGACCCTCCACGTATGGAGCTAATAGAGCAATGAATGTTTCATTGTACAAATATATCACACATTAAAAATCCTCAGTGTTGTTACACTGGGCTTGTATATTGTATATACTGTATACTGTGTGGATCTTGTCCTGTTGGTGTTTTAACGTTTTATTCGAAATAGTATGGGATTCCAGTGTTGCTGGTCTCTCTCTCTCTCTCTCTCTCTCTCTCTCTCTCTCTCTCTCTCTCTCTCTCTCTCTCTCTCTCTCTCTCTCTCTCTCTCTCTCTCTCTCTCTCTCTCTTTGTGTGTGTGTGTGTGTGTGTGTGTGTGTGTGTGTGTGTGTGTGTGTGGCCCTCAACTTTTGTCGACTCCAAAGTGTGCTGAGTTGTGCCACAAATGGCACGTCACGTGCCTTTTGATACTGCTTGTATAGCTTTCAGCTTTCCTCGTATTATTAGGCCTAATCACAAAATACATTTTTTTCATCCATTTGCCAAGGAGAGATGGGCCTTAATAATGTTCATTGCAACTTATGCACATTATTAGCACATGCTAAATGTGCAGGCCTGTAAGTCCCCATTATGTCCCTTATCCTTGCTGCCTTTTTTATTTATTGTTTTGTTTGTTTGTTTCTGTGATTTGAAAAACCCCACGTTCTTTAACATCGTGGGGTTTCATAGTTGTGTTGAAACAACGATACAAATTGTGTGATTTTGATAGGAGTATCTGTGTGGTCTAAAACTACCAGTAGGCCTAGCTAGTAGCTACGTTTACATTTTGTTAAGACACGTTGCGTTTCCATTCTACCGCTCCTGACTCTATTGCATGTGTTTGGTCTATTGTTGGATTGTGAACGTATATATGTATTTATATATATATATTTTAAATTAACGCTGATTCTAATGTGGTATTTCAATTAATTGTAGGCTATATAGGCCTATTTTTCCTCTTGCTTTGGTTAAATATATGTGGTCGCATGTAAACCTGGTTATAACGCATATGGTGTCCTATATAGTTCATCTGAAATGTTGAGATAAAACACATGAGTTTCAAATATTCAAGCAATTGATTGTAAATGGCCAGGAGTGTATTTAATTACATTTTATTTGAATTATTACTTTTGTCATTATCATCTTAGACTACGTTTTTAAATAAACAAATAAGCATATTGTGGTTATATCATTATAGACATTATTTATATATCAGGATATATCAGGAAGTAGAATAGCCTACACTGGGGGCCTCATGTATAAAAATACATTATAGCCTAACACTTGCTTATATGAGATTGCATCTATCGTGTAATGTAGGGCTACTATTCCAACGTCATGTTGATTGACGAGGTAATTGAGGCTTGACTTTTTTGTCCAATTTAATTTGAGCCACGAGAGTGAAGGAGGACCTCATCGACACAGTCCTATATCTCGGTGGTTCTCAACCTTTTCAGGCAGCGACCCCCCCCCCCCAAATAATCATATTTAAACTGGGGACACCCCCACAAATAATCATTTTTGAACTGGGGACCCCCCACCCTGACAAGCACTTTTTTATAGGAGTTGAGGCTTAGATTTATATAGATACATATTGTGAAAATAGCTCACAAGGAGCTTGTAG
>NC_139948.1:43289032-43294032 GCF_963454915.1 Gymnoscopelus microlampas
TTTGCTCTTAATACCACCAAACAGCAAAGTGTACAGCAGCAAACGTGCATGGGACTCTGTGGTGCTCAATGTGCAGACAGAGCAAGGCATTAACACTGCCAGAGTTGAGGGTTTCCTTCACTGTGTAGCTCAGTGGGTAGAGCAAGGCATTAACACTGCCAGAGTTACACAGGGTCCTCATGCTGAACAGGAGCTGATAACATCGAGTAGGTGACACCGTACTCATACTGAACATCTTATCTATGAGGTGATGCTGAACAGCAAGGAGATGACACTATAGTCATACTGAACATCTAGGACACTGGTTTTCAAAGTGGGGTCCGGTAATTCCCAGGGGTCCTCGAGGGGATCCTGTGGGTCCCCAGCAAGATGAAGAACCGTTTTAACGCTTATTCCCTGCTTTATTTTTGGGTCTTTTTGAAAATAGCCTACGTACAAGCTCACAACGGGTCGCGGTGCAGCGCATTGTGAGGTTGTAGATCATCAATAAAACAATGTTGACAAAATCTTCTCTTATGGCGGTCCCAGGCAGAAAATCCTTTCAAATGGGGGTGGGGTCTGCGGCCAAATATATATAAATTTGGGCGTCCTTGACATGAACATGTTTGAGAACCACTGATAGGAGTTGTCACAACTCATACTGGACATTGAGGAGCCAATACTGAACATCTAGGAGGTGACAATGCTGTTGGATACTTAACATTAATGTTCTCAGTGAAAAAGCGGCATCATTTGACCTCTCTGTTCTTTTTTATTGGTCATTAAAATATTATGTGTGCACACACTTATCGACTGTCATTGACCGAGTGTCGTATGCACTTACCGGTAGCTGTGAGCCCAAGGAGAGACCGTGCATGTTGCAGCCTATATGAAGATCTGTCACATTTTTCCAGTAATGAGAATGTTGATTATTCTCAACAATAGGAATTAATTGGTTTCTGTTGAGTATAAACAGTCTGTGATTTTTTTCCACCCCTTCCCCTGTCTCTTTTTACTGTTCTGTAAACGCTAAACGGGCTGCAATTATATAGCACTTTTCCCCCCTAGTCTTTACGACCACTAAAATGCACTTTAATGCACTTCATATTTACCCATTCACACGCACACCACAACGGCCGTACATCGTTACACATCACGCGTGCACATTCACACCGAGGCAACCAATGCAAGGCAGCACCAACCTTCTCATTGGGAGCAGTTGTACTGGTTCAGTGTCTGTCTTCCTCCAGGACACTTTTGACACGCAGCCAGGAGGGGCAGGGGATCAAACCAGGAACCTTCTGCCTCCCCAGACGGCTATACTGCACCTCCTGTCCTGAGCCACTACACTAGTTGTTTGGGAAAAAGGCAGCAACATAGGGAACTACTATAGACAGCAAACTGGACAAACTGGTTCAAAGTTGGAGCTCAGAGACGGATTCAGTGTGTTGTAGTTTTTTTTCTTTTTTTTTCTGGTGGTATCACACATTGTTGCTGTCGGAAACCTTGTCGCTCCATATTTCATCCTTTTCTGTTTTTTTGTTGTCGTTATCTCACAGCTTGTTGCATTGTGGTGCATCGTGGGCTTGTAGATCAGCTATTCTGCCAATAATGACATGATAATGACAATCAAATTCAATCTGTCTAATTTCAGCCACATAAGACCATATCTAACAACAGACGCAGCCAAACTCTTCGTGCATGCTATGATTTTCTCACACATCACATACTGCTTCACAACCTGGTCACAGACAAATCTTACAACTTTGAAAACCTATAGAGTCACTTTACAAACAGACATTTAAAAACACTTGACCAAAAGCCCAATCGTTACCACCATTGCCATATAGTTCAATTGTACAATTTATTTAATTTTGATAGCTTTAAACATTTTGCAGATGCATGTCTCTTTTTTAAGGTTTTAAATGGGCTTGCACCATCTCCACTGAAACGGCTCGTAGGGCGAAGGGAAGGGAAAGTGGTGACAGAACAACAAGGGCAACTGCCAGAGGGGACTGCGTGTACCAATATACCATTCAGACGTAGTGTGTTTGGTGAAACGGTCATCTCTGTTAGAGCCCCCCATCACTCTCCCTACCGAAGTAAAAGAGACCACCAACTATTTGACCTTCAAATTCAACCTTAAAGAGATGGCTTAAAGCTAACCAAATGTATAATCATGGGTAATTAACAAATCCATTTGTCACTGGTGTCATTTCTCACATTTTACTGGAATTGTTCTGTCTCCTGTACTATGTCTACTTGTCTTGTATTGTATTGATGTCTGTTTTTGTATGGATAGCTATATCACCACTTTTTAACAGCCTGCTCAGGGACTACAGATGAAAATTTGCTTTTGGTTAACTCTGGCTCATTTACTTGTATGTGGAAACTGACATGTTGATTAATGTGCACTGTCCCTGATAAAATAATAAATAATACAGAAAAATATATATAAAAAACAATAATAGTAATAATACAAAACAATAAACAGAAATAAAAATAATAATACATATACTGTACAGTAATCACAGGGTTTTTACTTACATTTCTATGCCATCAAGAGCAAGATATCTTACCAGCTCACTAGTTGTGCATGTCACTAAATGAGTATGTTTCTAATTGGAACTAAAATGTACAGTTGAACTGTAACTTGAATCAAAATAGATGTTGAATGGGACAAAGCTCTCTATAAAGTGGTTATAAGAGAACTGATCCACTGTCTGCCTTCTGGTAAATGTATGGTCCGTCAAACGGTTCTTTGGTTCAGTTTTATGTCTCATATTTGCATTAAATCGACACTTGTGGCTACATCTGCCTCACTCACTCGCAGTCTTTCTATCTGAAACTAGTGTATTGTTTAAAGTGACAAACTTACATAGTGTTTCTGTCCTCACTGTGAAATCAGAAACGTATCTGAAAAGTTTCTGATCATGTATGTTGTTGACTTCACTCGTTTCTCTCTGTATCTGTCTCTGTCTGTGTGTGTGTGTGTCTCTCTCTCTCTCTCTGTCTGTGTGTGTGTGTGTGTCTCTCTCTCTCTCTCTCTCTCTCTCTGTGTGTGTGTGTGTGTGTGTGTGTGTGTGTGTGTGTGTGTGTGTGTGTGTGTGTGTGTGTGTGTGTGTGTGTGTGTGTGTGTGTGTGTGTGTGTGTGTGTGTGCGTGCGTGCGTGCGTGCGTGCGTGCGTGCGTGCGTGCGTGCGTGCGTGCGTGAGAGAGAGAGAGAGAGAGAGAGAGAGAGTATGTATGAGTGTGTGAGTGAACTGTTGGTGAAAGACAATCACTTTGTTGTAGATGGATGGATTGATTGATTGAGTAACTGACTGCATGACTGACTGACTGACTGACTGACTGAACCATTCCCCACCAATTCATCAGCATTGATCCCGGAAGATTACACACTGCTAGACGTTTCTTAGTACAGACCATCACTTTTAGAAATATACATCTTACTTTTGAAAACTCTTCTCACTCTAAATATTGTTTAGATCCCATAGTGTATCGAAAGTCACTTAAAATGCGGTTTATGGTTGTACATGATTTCTGTAATCATCGCTGTAGAAATTGTACAGAATATGGAACCGAACTGTTTTGGAGAGGTGGCCATGTTAGTTCCACAGCGTTGCATTGTGCTGGTTGCTATGTAACCTGTGATTGTTACAGTGTTGCACATGCCACTGTGGCAGGCAGGGAGGTTTGCTGGTACGTCCGCATTTGTTGTGTGGTTTCATATTTACTAATCTGTTTTAAATTCTACCAAAGTGGAGACAAAGGCAACATGTTGAGCACAATAAAGCTTGATGCAGTTCATCCTTCTTCTGTTTGTTTACACCTTTGGTGTAGAACCTCTCAGCTACTGCCTCTGAGACAGACAGACAGACAGACAGACAGACAGACAGACAGAACATTGGAAACAGACTCATTAGGTTGTTTTCCCAAAATAAATTCACTCATATTGAATTTCAAATGAATTTATTTCTCGCGCACGCACGCACGCACGCACGCACGCACGCACGCACGCACGCACGCACGCACGCACGCACGCACGCACGCACGCACGCACGCACGCACACACACACACACACACACACACACAGTGCCTTGAACTTATTTGGAAAGAAAACAGTGTTTTCCAAATTCCTCTGATTTTTCTAATAAAATATTTATATGTATTTGCTGTTTCAGTTTAGATATATCACCACCATGGCTCATTTATAGTCATAGTCAAAACAGTCTAGACTGGTTTAAGTATGGCTGGACAAGTGTTCACTTTGCCTGGGTTTCCCCAACATACTGGTATGAGCTGCTATTATCTCAGTTCAGCTGTGAGTAGGTCTGTCACTATTATGACATTTTGCTTGACGATTAATAGTCACTCAAATAATTGTGATTAAAGATTTCATTGTGTTTCTGTTGTTGAACATTGGAACATCTTTTTGGCTTTTAGGCTTCGACAATAAAAGTTTACAGGGCAGACATGACAAACAATATACATTATAACTAATTATTAAATAATGATTATTTTATACTTTAAAAAACATCATTGTGGAAATAGCCGATCTACAAGCTTGTTTTGAGCTTGTAGACCTGCTATTTCCACTACTTTTAAAAATGTTTGGAAATGTTTGACGATTATGTAAAAAAATATTTTGATGATCTCAAATGACAGCGATTAGGCGATTATGTAATTATTGTAACAGGCCTATCTGTGAGTGAAAGTGACTGATGGTTTCCACCAGTGGGTTCGAATCCCACACCATGGAGGACCTTAGGGTCAGCAGGTAGTGTTCCTCCATGTTGATTCCATTGACTAGCAAACCACCGAAAGAACAGCAGGTGTAGAGCCGGTGTCACAGAATAATGGAATCATTAATCAATCGATGGTCTCATCTCTGCTCATGAAAATAGTTTACACTTTGAAGGATGAAATAATGAGATTATAATAATAGGGTTCAAGTAGTGGTCTGGTCACTAGATGTATATGTTTCAGATATAATTCATGGAGCGATAGCATTGTGGAAA
>NC_139948.1:43299032-43309032 GCF_963454915.1 Gymnoscopelus microlampas
GAGTTTTCTGAAAAACTGATGTTGCTATATATAGCTAAAATCTAAAATGATACAGTTTCTTTCCTGGTTTTAATGGGTGCAAGGTGGTTGTTGTTGTTTTTTTTTTTGTTTTTTTTACATTTTAAGGATATCCAAACTCTCTTAGCGTCACTTCATCACATGGTGAATACATTTAGCTGTGGCTAGTTTACAGATCAGTTGGTCTATTTACTTCAGAAAATATATGAATCACATTATACTTGAATATATGCTACACAACACGGACATGGATGACGAAGTCAATTAATGGAATTACCTTCCACTGTTCCAGAAAATGCACTTGAACAACTATGCTATACACACGTGACATCGCATGAATAGTTATAAAACTATTAATTAAACACATGATTAAATTAGTTATAATCATGTGTCAGAGAATCAACATTATAACACGTTAGAGCATTTATCATGATGTTTCTCATGGTGGAAACTTCGGGCACCAGAAGATATTTGTCATGTTGTTATATTGAGAGAGAGAAAATGGTGAAAAGCTACAGAATGCAGGGCAAGCTGCTATCACTGTGTAGTATTATTACACAGTGATGTAAGCAACACAGCTTCAGCTAATCACATTAATAATGGTTGTGTATTTTAGGTGTGTCACTGTTGTCTATCATGCTTGCACGTTGGCAAGCCCGTGGCTCTCAACACACCTATGAAAATCTAACACACTCATTATTACTTTGTTTGGTGCAGCTGTGTTGCAGTCTGCCATGTTTTTAATCTGCTGTAGTTTTTCACCTGAAGTGGAAAACAAACTACAAAGTCATCCTAGGGTGTTGTGCCCCTTTAATCGAAGTTTGTCAGGAATACTAGCAGTAGACCATTACTTCTATCCTCACTGATTTGTTGAGGTTCAGAAATAATAATAACAAGGAGAAACTCTAAAAGAGGGTTAAAAACTAGATTTTAAATATAGATTTAAAGGTTGCAGAACTAAATTGGAAATTACCCAGTCCACAATCCACCACTTTTAATAGTGCCAATGTACTCTGTATTTGTGTTGGAAATCGATTAAAAGCCAACTTATTTTGTAAATAGATTCATGGAGGATTTTCATTCTGAATTCATATTTCTGGTGCTTTGAAGAAAAGAAAAAGGAAAACATTTCTCTCTCTCTCTCTCTCTCTCTCTCTCTCTCTCTCTGACTCTCTCTCTCTCTGACTCTCTCTCTCTCTCTCTCTCTCTCTCTCTCTCTCTCTCTCTCTCTTAACCCTTCACCTCTCTTTGTCTTTCTTGTTAACCTACAGCTTTATATTGTGTGTGTGCGCGTGTGTGTGCGTGCATGCGTGTGTGTGTGTGTGTACATCTCCTTATACATGCAGAATGCAGTGTGTGCATGCCTGCATGTGTGTAGTGCAGGGCGGGGCATTGGCCCTTGGACCTAAATTCTTGAAATTTCTTCGGCAGCAGATTAAGGAGGGGCTAAAGGGCAGCCACCCAAAGCCCTGCTCCGATTGGCTATCAGGCATCTCACACTGGGCTCCAATTGGCAGTGAGCAGATCTAGAGTTCCACTGTTACCACATATAGAACTTCCTGTCCTGTGTTCTTCCTGGTTCCTGTGTGTGTGTGTGTGTGTGTGTGTGTGTGTGTGTGCGTGTGTGTGTGTGTGTGTGTGTGTGTGTGTGTGTGTGTGTGTGTGTGTGTGTGTGTGTGTGTGTGTGTGTGTGTGTGTGTGTGTGTGTGTGTGTGTGTGTGTGTGTGTGTGTGTGTGTGTGTGTGTGTGTGTGTGTCATAAAGCTCTCTTCTTGTTTGTCTTCCTGAAGAATGAATGAATGAATGAATGGATGAATAAGTAATACATACAAATAAAACAATACAAAATAATTAATTAATTAAAGACAGAAAGAAACCATCACCCAGTGAGAATTTGATGAGTCTGATTACGCTGATTTTAAGACGTTGTCTTAATGTTTTTGTTTATTTGTTTGTTTCCACATTATCTTGACAATGTTGCATTCATGTTAATGTGTATTTAGACATTAAAATGGCCTCTATAGTAACTCTGAGGCCACCCAGGGGCCCTGGACCCTCTGTAGAAGACTAATGAAGTAAGCATGCATTAGACATAAAATAAATCAAATGAATAATAATAATAATAATAAAATCATTGAAAACACAGCATTCAGGGCACGTAGTTACAGAAACAAATAAACATGCAATTTAAAAAGGTATATAATCACAGCTTAAAGGAGTAGTTCACCCCAAAAAATACTTTTCTTTTTCTACCGGCCGAGTCTCCGGTATAGGAGACTCAATTGAGTCAATTGAGCCACCCAGTCATCTAATTGCTGGCTTAGGACTGCGACAAAAACTAAAAAATCTCCATAAATGGGGTGTGTAATTGATTTTTAAAAAGAAGTCATTTTTGGATGAACTGCTCCTTTAAATAATACAGAATAATGCTGTATTACTTATTCAGCTCTTGCAACAACATACCAAAGAACAAATAAAACTCTAAACGAAAAGCAAATTACAGTGCATTCGAATAGAAATTGCGCAACTGCAAAATGAGAGATTCATTCTGCCTCGGCATCATATCTTTATGCTGGGTCCGGCCAGAGGACTTCATCCACATCACGTGCGATGCTGTCCCTTGACAAGTTGACAGGCGACGGAGGAGAATCCCTCTGGTGTGTGTGTGTGTGTGTGCAGGAGCGTCACGGCCATTCACTGTGCGTACGACGCGACACCCTCACTCTCACAGATCCGTGATTTCATACCCCCCACTTTTTGAAAAAAAAAATATATATATATCTTTTGATAATAAATCGGTAAAATCAGGCAAAAATAAGAATGAAATAACCTAACCCTAACCCTAAAACCGAAATAAAGTAACCAAAACACGAAAAAAAAACTAACAAAATCCGCCCAAAAAACGCAAAATTTTTAAAATACAGAATTTGTTTACATTTGACAGTTACAAATGTTTTTCACGCTTTAAAAAAAATAGCAGATCTACAAGCTCATAGCGCGGCACTCGGTGCCGCGCTATGAGCTTGTATATCTGCTATTTTTGAATAGCCAAAGTGTAAAGTAAGGGGTATAGTCCACCGAAAGTCCACCCCCCCCCACCTTCTGAGTGCCCGTGACGTCCCTGTGTGTGTGTGTGTTGGATCCAGCCTTGACAATACTCCTCGCCCATATGTCACCTGCAGGCCAATTCAATTGCATGTAAGAGATGATCCCCGTTATATATTCAGTCATAGACCTTCCATCGCCACACAGGAAAAAGAAGAAAAACAAAGAAACAATCCTCCCCTACAGGGTTGAAGAAATGATGATACTGTATAAGGCAGTGGTTCTCCAAAAAATGTTTGTGCCAAGGACCCCCAAATTGATTCGAAATGGTTTCGTGACAGGGACCCCCCAGAAGAGAAGATTTGTATATATTTAAAAAAAAAAACATATGGGGTTTAAGAGGTTAAACAAATGGGTTTAGGCCACTGAGAATTTGGTTGAGAGAAAGTGTTGTAGTGTTTTAGCAGTTCAGAAAAACTGTATAGTGAACCGTAAAGTGAAGAAGATGCTCATGGTGCACATACACGTGTAGACATGGTTGTAGTTTTAGTACTGCTTGCTTGCTTGCATGCTTGATTGATTGATTGATTGATTGATTGATTGATTAATTGATTACATACTTGTGTACCTTGTTCACAATCCAGTGGACCGTATACACATTTTATAACCACTTAAACCCCAGCATCTGTATTGTGGGGAAAGCTTGGGCTGAAAATAGCAGATCGACGCGTTACGAGCTTGTCGATCGGCTGTTTTCAGCAAAAGCTTTCCCCACAATATCAGAAAACTGAAAAGACACTATACATAGAGCCCTGAGGGGCTCCGCTCAACCGTTTGAGTGGTTAATAGGTGATATTCTCCTCCTCCACTATGAGCGACAAAAGAATGAGCAGGGAGAAGATGTGCTCTGGGTTGAGTCAGTTTAAAAGGATCCACCTACCACGTTAATTTTGTGAGGTGTAGCTTATTTTTAAGGATCTGTGGGATGCCAGTGTACCTGGAGGTGCAGGTGGTAGTGGTAATGGATACCGTAAACGGTAGTAAAATTAAGCATGGTCAACTTTACACATATACAGGATAGCAGCCATATTTGCTGTCCTGATGTAAATCTTATTCTTCAACTCTATCTTTTTCCTTCATGCCCTCTTCACCCCCCCCCCCTCCCCCCAAACACACACACACACACACACACACGCACGCGCGCACAAACGCACGCACGCACACACACACACGCATGCACGCACGCACACACGCCTCTCTGTCCATCTGTCTTCCTCTGCCTGTCTGTTTGTCTCTCTCTGCTCTGTGTTACTCAAAGAGTTAAAATGGAGGCTAGGCTATATGCCTGCTGATCACATGTCTGACAAACCAGCATGCTCTGGTATCCACACACACGCACACACACACACACACACACACACGCACACGCACACGCACATACACACACACACACATGAGCACGGTCACACATACAGTATGCACAAACCATGGAGAGAGAGAGAGGGAGAGGGAGAGAGAGAGAGAGAGAGAGAGAGAGAGAGAGAGAGAGAGAGAGAGAGAGAGAGAGAGAGAGAGAGAGAGAGAGAGAGAGGAGAGGGAGAGGGAGAGGGAGGGAACCCTCCCCCAGCCATGTGCTGAGCTATACCTCTGCCCATACTGTAGTGGGTGTGTACATAGTGTGTACATGCAGGGGTGTGCCATATGCACTGACACCACACACTCACATGGTGTGTGTGTGTGTGTGTGTGTGTGTGTGTGTGTGTGTGTGTGTGTGTGTGTGTGTGTGTGTGTGTGTGTGTGTGTGTGAGAGAGAGAGAGAGATAGAGTGCATATGTACATTAGTCTTCTAGGGAATATTCTCTAATATCAGAAACCTCTTATCTTCATATTTTAACTTCTTGAGTTTTGTTTTTTCTCGTAAATTAACGCCCTATTCTTGATCATACCACAGCGTCACACAAAAGCATCAAAAGTAGCAGATCCAAAGGCTCAAAGCGAAGCGGCACATTGTCAGCTTGTAGATCTGCTACTTTTGTTTCTTTAGATTTTTTTAGATTTCCTGAAAATTTTGGACATGTGAGGTTATTATTATTGAGTTTTATCTCCACAATTGAATAGATAAAGAAAAATATATTTGCCAAAATAAACTCTTAACTGTATTTAAGGTTATAGAATGCTTCTTGTCACAACATTGAAAGCAGGCCAACTAATCCAAATTAAAACAAATTATTACTTTACAGTTTCATTTTGAAATGACAGGAGACAGTCTTTGTCTTTGAGTCTTTGATGGGGAGAACAGCATTTGCACACCACTGAGTTAAATAATGATATTTGTCTGCCAGTGTCTATGGAATTTTGGACTAACTACTAACATGTGCTTTAGTTTTATTATTTGTACGCATACATTTGGAACATTCTGTTTTTTAGCATTTGAAGTGGGCACATCTAAATGTTTGCACTGTTTATAACGATACAAGTATTACATATGGGCGAAGTACGTGATAAGAAGATAATGTTGGTGAGGCAGCCTATAGCGAGACAGAGAGAGAGAGAGAGAGAGAGAGAGAGAGAGAGAGAGAGAGAGAGAGAGAGAGAGAGAGAGAGAGAGAGAGAGAGAGAGAGAGAGAGAGTTTTTCCTTCTCTGTCTTGAGTGTAGAGAACTGAAAGAATATAATTGTCCAATTTGGTCCGTTGGGGTTGATGCCAGGAGGAAGCTGTCCTTATTTCTAATGATGTCTTCCCTCCACACCTCAGCACTCTGTCTGCAATAGTATGTTTTTTTTTTCTATTTGCTGCTTGAATTGAAAGTTTAGGCCTTTCGTACTACCATGTTTTATTTTTATTTATGTATTATGAAACCATCGAAGGAAATGAAACAATTAAAATGTAAACCATGTGTGATTGCAGAAAAAGTCACAGCGAAGAATCTGGATATTTTTTTTGCAAGGTCTGAGGGACTTGTCCAACATCAGCCCTGAATGGCGGACGGTCAACAGGAACCAGTATAACAGCCATGCTGCTTCTAGAACGTTCTGGTGGATCGTCCAATAGAATGTACAGGATGTAGGCCTCAGCCTTCAGACCACTTATGTAATCACTCAGCCTAAATATATAATATATGTTTAGGCTTAAATATACATCTCTCTCTGTGTTTCTCGTTCTCTTCTTCACCTTTTCTCTCTGCTCTCTCTATATAAAAAAAAAACACACACATTTATATATCTATATAGCCACCTGCTAAGCTTACAGGGCCAGAAGAGAATACAGTGGTTGAGTCGGCCCTCTGCTGTTTGCAAACGAGAGAGTAAAAGGAATGGAGCTTTAAGGAGCATATGTGTGTGCCTGCGTGCGTGCCTGCGCACGAGTGTGTGTGCTTGTGTGCGCGTGTGCTTTCGTTGGGTGGAGAGAGACGGGCCCCTTTCCTTGCGTCTTTTCTATAGGCTCTTCTTGGGCCCGCCCAGCACCTCGCTGATTCAAAACAAAGTCAAGGCTGACGTCACACACACACACACACACACGCACGCACGCACGCACGCACGCACACACGCACGCACGCACGCACACACACACACACACACACACACACACGCACGCACACGCACATGCACACGCACGCGCACACGCACACAGCGGCAGCAGGAACACCCTCCCTCTCCCTCTTCCTCTTTCTTCCCCATTTTGTTTTTGGAGGAGTGGTGAACAGTTCAACCATGACAGGAAGTGAGGAGATGGATAACTATTTCTTCCACATGTAGTGGTATGGAATAGTAATATAGTGTGCTGTTTAGGGATGAGGTGTAGTGCCGTATATAATTATAGCCTATACTACACAGACCTCTGTACCTGTTAGAATCTAATCTCTACGTTCGTGGCATTGTTGTCCCTGTTTTATTTACAATCCCTTTTACTCTAATATGTGGGTTTTAATTGAGTGATTGATGAATTAATTGGGTTCTCACATGTTAATCGACGGAAACTATATAGACAGGAGTAATGGCGATATGGATAGCTGAACAACAAGCACACTGTGATAGTGATCAATATTATAGTGTATAGTCTATTTGTGTTTGAATGTGGGCCCTGTGCTGTTGAACCTGGCAGTACGAGACAGTTTGAGGTACCTGTGAGAAAAAGGTTGCCATGCAGTATTATCAGTATGATGAAGTGATTAAAACTAAATTGTCCGTCAGCAAACAAATTGAGCGTATATATTTTGAGAATATAAGTGATTAGAATTGGTGTTTAAAAGGGAAGCCAATTACAGAAAGAGACAACTCTTTCACCAACAATGCATATATAGAAATCTGGATATGAACCTCATATATTTGGTCTACGCTAACAATGTTTTAATTGTATTTAATTTAAGCTGTAGCTGGAATCGAACCAGGGCCTTTGCAATCATACGATTGACATGCCCCAATTCTCTAAATGTTTACAGAGTTCATATATATATATGTATATATGTATATATGCATATATATATATATATATATATCCCTTCATTTCTTTCAAAAACAAAAACAACGTGTGTAAAAGGTCTTTGTATAACTCGTCTACCCAGTCTGTACCAACCAGTTTCATTTCCCGCCCCTGCATGTGGGAGAAAGCTGTGAGTTTTCCACAAATGTTTTTCATTTGAACATTATACATTATACATTTAGTCATGAACATTGGGTAGGGATTCATCTGTGGTGGTAGATAGAGGATATGACTCACTGAAATGTTAAGAATCTTTGTTGAAGAAAAGGTATTTGCTATATTGAGCCTTTTCAAGTATGAATATCTTCAGAGTTTCGTTCTGCGGCGTTTGCTTGAATTTGTATACACAATATTGTGACTTTGATTCCTTTTGATTTCTTGTGTGTTATGCAAATGTTTATCTTCATTTGACAAAGTTCATAATCAATCTTTTATTTCCATTTATATCATCTAGGCCCGGCCCCACACACCTTCCTAGTATTACTTGTGTGTGATAAACTTACACCTCACATGATACAGCTTAACATGTATTTCCAAAATGTTATATTTATATGTATTAATTTGATTTACAAATACACATTATATGCTGCAGTTTAATCATAAAAACAAAAAAGTTTACCTGAAGAGGAGACTGTTTGTCATGGCAAGGACTAAAGTTACAGTCTAGCTTTTAACAAATCATTTTGTTATACTTTAGTCATTAACATTGTCCAAAATAAAAGTCACTCTTTTAACAGATTTGTTTCACGATATTTTAAGTAAACTCTGAATTATGACTTTATTTTGTTTTAATTTGTAGTTACAGTAGCCTATCAAACTTCCACTTGCATTGTCATTATGTATTTATTTCATTAAATAATTAGATTACTGTCAGTTTATTTATTGTTATTTACAGTTCATTCAATACTTTATAAATAGTTTTTCTGTGTTTGTTTATTTTGTTACTTACCCTGCTGTGAATTAAACTATTTAGTTATTTATTTGTCTGCATGTCAACATCTGTTTCAAACAGATACGAACGAAACACATTTTAACAAAAACATCAAAAGAGTGATGTCTACAAAACCTACTGCATACTGCTAGAATATAAAAATGATTCTCAACTTTTTTAGTTCAGTTTCATGTTCTTAAAACAAATTAAACATGCTCCTCTCTCTCTCCTGGGGGCAAATTAAAGTGTCTCATAGCCTGTGTTGTCTCCCAACTGACATTTTTATAAGCTATTAATTCTAACTCGATTTAATTGGTGATTTCATCTTTCCTGGGTGTGTTCTGTATATGGAATATTGTCTAAATATAGTTTTTTTTAAAAGATACTATGGATGTTGTGTAATAGGCTACCATCTGTCCTGTTTCTGATGTCAGGGACCATGCTGGGAACAAGTGATCTCACTTTACATGTCATCCCTTGGATGTGTTGTCTTCTTTATGAAATAAAACAACTCAATCAATCAATCAAACAAGCAAGCAAATAGGCCTACATAATGTCGATGTTAAGTGAGACTAATAGATACACTCATGGTAAAAAAATAAATAAAACAATAGTAATAATACAATAAAAAGAAAGAAAACAGATTCCCAATGCATTTTTTTTTCACCTATAGTTGGAATGTATTTGTTTTGAGTTGCCAGTGGTAGATCTGGACGCTTCCACTGTATTGAAGATCAATGATCATCAATTGATTATCACAGTTGTAGTGTTTGTTCCTATACTGTCAGGGGTTAAGATGTTGAGTTCCCCTGTATCTTTAAACTGCCGCAGTTCGATGTCTCTATAATAATATCCTATTATCGTTATGACTCAAACCCTCGTCTCATCCTGTGAATACTCGTCTCTCTCTGTCACACCAGTGACTGTATGTTCAATTGGAAACAAATGTATCTATAGGCAGCTTGAACTGCGGGTTCCTGTCGCTCAATAATGGCTCATTGTTTTAAACACGGCTAATCATGACGGGATGTTTAGATGAGTCTCTCTACTCTATGGCCAGCCCTGAGCCTTGTACCGGGGCTTTTATACCGGTAGAATGATTAACCGACACCGCGGCGTTGCTGTTGTCTAAAACCTAGCGAGGTATAGATCCTATACATATGCCTATATGCTACAGTACACACAGCCTGGTTGGATTTCAGTTCTCATTTTCTCTCCCTCCCCCCAATCTTCTCAGTGTTGCCAGATTTTGCGAGAAAAGTAAGCAACCAGGTCTATGAAAACAATCCCAAAAGAAGCGACTACACGAGCCTGCAGATCTTCTATTTTCAACAACCAAAAAATCTTGAAGAAAATGTGAAGAATATGGATTTTTTTTTTTTTTTTTTTTTACATTTTAACAACACAAATCTGGGGTCCCTGGCATAAAATGTTTTCAGATGGGGGTCCACAGACAAATACATATTAATTTGGGGGTCCTTGACTTGAATATATTTGAGAAACACTGGTTTAAACAAAATTAGGAAAC
>NC_139948.1:43311532-43326532 GCF_963454915.1 Gymnoscopelus microlampas
TTGATTCACGTACCAAAAGAGAGGGTCTCTTTTGGTAGGCTACGCGAATACAACGGACCTACGACTATAATAATAAGTTACAAAGGCCTGTGGTCACTGGTCACATGAACACTTTATCTGAATAATCTGAATCGTATTTTCCATTTCCATAGGTTGGCTCCTATGCATAATTTTCATCGGCCTACCGTTACCCCCCCCCCTCTCTCTCTCTCTCTCTCTCTCTCTCTCTCTCTCCCCTTGCCTGTCTTCTCACGTGCGCGCTCTCTCGCACCCCTCTCTCTATCTATCTCGCGCGCGCCCATGCAGCGCTGCGTCCATATCGTGAAATGGCTATAGGCACCACCACAAAATGGCGAGAGAGAGAGAGAGAGAGAGAGAGAGAGAGAGAGAGAGAGAGAGAGAGAGAAGCGGTATAGTAGGCAGAAGGCCTACAGACCAGCCCCGTTAGTTTTATATCCATTTTGAAATGTGTGAATCTGATCATAATGATTACATTTTGTTGTCCTTTCTAGAAAAAAACATAAATGATGCTATTGACGTGGAGAACTCATTGTCGCCATAAAATGAATCAATCAATCTGTTGTTGACGATTAACAGGCCGATTTCAGAATTAAATGGGCTTAAATGCACGAAACAGTAGGATAGCCTACTCATTGATAGGCCTATACACCTGGTATGGGCTGTCTGAGGTGAATGTGTTAAGTGAGTGATGGCAGGCTTAAAGGCACGAATTTGGTTATTGAGGAATTATTTAGGTAGGCCTATGATTTCTGAAATCCTCACACAAGTTTGAACATTTTTAAGCGTGGTTACTGGTATAATAACACCACGTTATCTCATCTATAGGCCATGTTATATGAATTAAAAACATAGTAGCCTAAATGTGCATAATTCCACAATAGTAGCCCAGTAGGCTGCTATGAGCGTGCAGAGGGGTGGGGGTTGCGGTGAGTTCTCAAAATGGAGACAGAAACTGTTGCTGCCGCAAAATGTCGGCCCCGTTCCTCCAGGGTGCGTCATCATCAGAGCACAGACAGGGTCATGGTTGTAGAGAGCACAACGTAACCTCTGACCCTCCACAACCAGCCCAACCCAACCCCTTCTTTACCCTAAATGAATTCCAGAGCTGCCTCAGTCTGAGTCTCCCCTCACAAGTTTCATGGGTCTCTCTCACTGTTGCCATGTCTGCTTATTATAAGCGACGTTGGGCTTGTTTTTTTCTGTAAAGTTGAGTAAATATTGTTTTTTACGCAAGTTGTGTTTGTTTTTGGGCTTGTTTCTAAAGTGTATAGGCATATAGTTGCTTATTTGGGCTTGTTTCCTATGTTGTTTAAAAAACAGTGGCTCTCAAACATTTTCATGTCAAGGACCCCCAAATTAATATGTATTTATCTGCAGACCCCATCTGAAAATAGGCTACTTTTTTTTTTTTACCAGGGACCAGGTGTTGTTAAAATGTTTTTTTTTTCATTATTATTTTTGAAAATTGCAGATCTACAACGCGTCACGCGAGTTTAAAGGTCTCATGTTCGCTTTTTGGGCTTGTTTTCATAGACCTGGTTGCTTGTGTCTCTCGCAAAACCTGGCAACACTGCTCTCTCTCTCATATCCAACCACCACCACCACCCTTCTCTCTCTCTCCTCGCCACAACGACCACCCTGACGGATCCCCTCCCCCACTACTGTGAGGCCACGGGGCTTCCGCCATTTAATACTCTTTTACTCATTTATTTATTTGTTCAGCCCTACTCGGGCTGAACTAGCCTATGGGCTACTTCAACATGACAGGATATGATATTATGCTACAACAACGCACGACCAAAGTGCGAGAAAAAAAATCAATGAGTTAAGAGCGTAGCCTATAGCCTATCAGTAGCCAAGTGTAATTCAAATGAAACGACCATAGACGCTTCATGGTCTGTAGCCTACTGTTCTGGTCTGGTCTGTTCTATTCTATTCCATTATGCATGCGGAGCCTTGTGTTTTTAACCCACACGGACAGCACTCATCCATTCATTCTCTTAACATTTAACTTCCTTTCGAATCCGGTTGCACGCCATCCATCCATGTGCCTCTTGATGGTGTTAGGCCTATACTGTAGTAGCCTAAAGGAAAACTACACACATACGTTTCTGGTTAAAGACTCAGGTATATACTGCTCAAAATAATTAAGGGATCAAAGTGTTCCCTACATTTCTTTGAGCAGTATATATATACTGTGTGTGTGTGTGCGCGCGCGTGTGTGTGTGTGTGTGTGTGTGTGTGTGTGTGTGTGTGTGTGTGCGCGTGCGTGCGTGCGTGCGTGTGTGTGTGTGTGTGTGTGTTATTTAGAAATCGAAGTCTGTCTGTCTGTCTGTCTGTCTGTCTGTCTGTCTGTCTGTCTGTCTGTCTGTCTCTCTCTCTCTCTCTCTCTCTCTCTCTCGCACTCCAATTTGTTTATAGACAAATGTAGGCCTATATTTATGACTTCAGACCAAAGGTCCTTTGGTCATAATGTAATAAATATCCATGGGAGCATGATCCTATGTTACTCTGTCTAGCAAACTGGCATTTAATCGTTGTGTGTGCCTTTGTAAACCTTTTGCTTCACCAATTTATTTATTACATATACCCAAAGGAAATAACTTTCGATCAACACTTTGAATAAATACACTAATGTCATCGCTGATGGGCAGAAACTTTGTTTCTCCATATATTTTAGTTTGTCATGGAAAAAGCACTGATGAAAATAATAATGAGAGTGCATAGGGTGAATTTGGTGAAATACCCTTTAGCATCAAAGGGGAGTGTGCAGAAAATGTGTGTGTGTGTGTGTGTGTGTGTGTGTGTGTGTGTGTGTGTGTGTGTGTGTGTGTGTGTGTGTGTGTGTGTGTGTGTGTGTGTGTGTGTGTGTGTGTGTGTGGGGAGGGGGGGGGGGGGGTAATTAGGAAGGATATATTGAATGTGTAATAGAATATAATATCATACATGATTTCCTTAAGTAACAAGGTTGCTTGTATTGCCAGTCCAGTGCAAGGATGCAGTTTAGCTCAGTGGTTTCCAAACGTTTTAGCTGGAGACCCAAAAGAGAAATTTGATGTTTTCTTGGGACCCAAACTAGTGAAAATAGCCGACCTACAAGCTCACAATGCGCCGCAATGCGACACGTTGTGAGCTTGTAGATTGGCTAGATCTGCTTGTAGATCTACAATTTTCACTACTTTATTTCTTTATTGTATTTATGGAATTTCTTTGATATCTTTTTTAAATTCTGCTGAATATATGTTTGGAATTTCTTTTTAATTTCAGAAAATGTACTCGCGCGACCCATAAAAATGTGTCCGTGACCCACAGTGTTTGGGAAACAGTGGCTTAGCTACACTTATTTGTCGGCTTCCATATAAATGCCTAGTGCCTAGGCTAGGGATGATTATGACAACTGACCAATCACTGAAAGGTTACTTATTACTTGATCCTTTAATAATTTCCCTCGCCCAGAGCAAATAAAGGCAGGTGTGTGATGTATTTATCACATATCTTAAAGTGCCACTGACTGCCCACTGGGATGTCTGTCACCGCAAGTGACCTCACTGCAGGAGGAACTCACCACCATGTAGTACAAGTACAGTTGTAACCAGTTTACTCAATCTTGAGGGTTTCAGTGGTTAATAAGTCGCAATGCATGGCTGTCAATTTAAATTATTATCTCTGAAATGTATTTCAATAATTTCTATAGGGTGGCTATGCATTATGTTCCATCTGCCTACAGTTCCATCTGCCAAACTGGTTCAGCTCCACTCTTTCTCTCTCTCTCTCTCTCTCTCTCTCTCTCTCTCTCTCTCTCTCTCTCTCTCTCTCTCTCTCTCTCTCTCTCTCTCTCTCTTTCTCTCTCAAAAATACATCATGAATTCATCACTAAGGCCCTGTTTAAATAATAGTGAAAATGGCCGATCGCGTCAGCTATTTTCGGCGATGCAACGTAGCGTGAGTTAATTGTAAATCTGCTATTTTCAAATTCTTTGGAAGATTTCATAAAATGTATGAACATTTGGGTCATGACCCCTGGGAAGTAGCCTACAGTAGTGTAGGCCCATCGACACCACTCTTTCTCTCTGTTCTTCTCTCGTGCGCGTTTTCTCACACCTTTTCTTCTTCTCGCCTCTAAAAATTGTAATGGCTGAAGAGACACTATCTTGGCACAAATAATCAAGCAATGTTATATGTTATCACTTATGATACGTGTTGATGAAATTATTTTTTCTCATTTTGTTTGCGTATGAATAAGGCTATGCGATGAACAACTTATCTCCCAGGAGACATGATCGCTGCCCTCGTACCTGAGCCGTATAGGCAACAACAAATACCCGGGCGATAAATATGCAGTACATTAATATATGTATTTGTAAATGTATAGTGTCTGTCTGTCTGTCTGTCTGTCTGTCTGTCTGTCTGTCTGTCTGTCTGTCTGTCTGTCTGTCTGTCTGTCTGTCTGTCTGTCTGTCTATCTATCTATCTATCTATCTATCTATCTACCTATCTATCTATCTATCTACCTATCTATATATCATCTGTTTGTGTGTGTGTGTGTGTGTGTGTGTGTGTGTGTGTGTGTGTGTGTGTGTGTGTGTGTGTGTGTGTGTGTGTGTGTGTGTGTGTGTGTGTGTGTGTGTGTGTGTGTGTGAGAGATTTATGTATTTATTTGTTATTGTCTTTTTTTCTTAAACATGAAGAGGGTTGTATTTAGTCCTCTTTGAGACTTCTGCTGATAGGAAAGCTGATAGGGGGGGCAGTGTAGGGCAGTCACAGGAGAGAAGCCTGTGATGGGGGGGATCTGATCTGAAGTCAGCTTGGGTTACACATGGTTCCGGAGACAGAGGTCTTAACCGCTACTACACTGTCAGTGTGGACACTTAATGTTCCAGTTAATTTGCTTACTACTGGGCTATTGGCCACAGAGAGGTTCAATCACAAGCAGTAAATGAAGAATTCTGTGGCGAGTGAGGGGTGAAATAGTGTCTACTAGTGAGTAGTGATCGTTTTAACCCATTAAGACCTGTGAGGTTGATTCTACAAATGCCTTCTAAATCAGTAGTTCTCAAACCTTTTCATAATTCAAAATTATTCAACATTTTTCAAACACTTTCAAAAATGTTCAAAAATGTTCTAATATAGCATATAATATAGCAGCTCGCAGCGCTGACGAAGTGACGCACTGTGAGCTTGTATATCTGCAATTATTGAATAGCCAACGCAAAACATCTAAAATGAGACGGATGCTTTCCCGGTTTTAATGGGTTAAAGAGACTGTTATATGACACAATGAATACGAATGGGGGTGGGGGGGGGGGGGGGTGTGGGCGAAGAAGAAACAGGAAGACGGCATCAGCCACACACACTTGATTGAGTTGGCAAACAACAGTCACTTGTGTGCCCACAGACCGTGCAACCACTGTGGCATCATCATGAATTTTTGATTGGACGAGATTCACCCTTCAGTGGGTTTAGTTGGGCCAATGGGATCACAGTCAGGGAGTGAAATAACCTTTCCCCCATAAATGTGGACCAATCACAAACAAGAGCCGGATTCACAGGCGCATGTCGGCAACTCGAGATAGAATTTGACTCCCCTCTTCTCTCCTCTCTTTCTGTCCATCTTTCTGTCTTGCTCATGTCCATCTTACGCGCTCTCTCTCTCTCTCTCTCTCTCTCTGTCTGTCTCTGTCTCTCTCTCTCTCTCTCTCTCTCTCTCTCTCTCTCTCTCTCTCTCTCTCTCTCTCTCTCTCTCTCTCTCTCTCTGTATGTTCTCTGTCACTTATTTGATACATTGTCAGCGCTTGTCATGCTAGTTTCTTTATTTTTCAGTGCTGGCACGGCCACCCGCTCTGTTACAGAGCCATAACCACCTGAATACTGGTTATTGCATTTCAAAACCCACTGTTGAAATGCCCTTGAGCAAGGCACATAAATCCCAATTGCTTGATTGAAGCTGTTGCCAACAGTAGAAGACAGGAGTAGTTGCACTCGTATCATTTATAACACAATTTACTGACAAGCGTGACATATAATTATCTGGACTTGGGGTGGTTAGGGCATCTGGTCAGACCTGCATGTCACTCCCCTACTCCCCATTTTCCAGTTTGTCAACAAAAAAAGCCCCTCAAATAACACAAAAAAAATTACGTATACATGAATAATAATAATAATAATAAATATTATTGCTGTGGACTTTATGTGCCTCAATGCACTCAGTTAACATGTCTGACCAGTGATGTCACTGAGAAGAACATTTATTCTACATCAGAGGCTGAGTTTGCTGAGCGAGCATGTTCTATTTCAGCACCGGCCATCCTAGTTCGCATGCATGCACGCACGCACGCACGCACGCACGCACGCACGCACGCACGCACGCACGCACGCACGCACGCACGCACGCACGCACGCACGCACGCACGCACGCACGCACGCACGCACGCACGCACGCACAGTCTGTCTGTCTGTCTGTCTGTCTGTCTGTCTGTCTGTCTGTCTGTCTGTCTGTCTGTCTGTCTGTCTGTCTGTCTCTCTGTCTCTCTCTCTCTCTCTCTCTCTCTCTCTCTCTCTCAGGAGAGGACAGGAACAAGGGGGATAGATAGAAAGAAAGGATGGGGGGGTACCACCATGATTGTCTTCATATCCCACATGAACATAGACCATCCTTCTGTTAATGCTTTCGTTTTTTTAATTTTTTTATCCAAAGTCAATAAAAACGTACCAAACTTACCTGAATAGCATGCGGTCAATACTGACTAAACACATGTTAATAAATCACAGGCACTTGGAATTTCAATTGTAAATCAATTTTCTCCAGTGACAATTTATTGGTCAGGACTACAATCACACACTAAAACATAGCAAAAAGACATTGACGAAAAAATATGTGTTAGATCACCTATAGATTACGTATGTTAGATTACCTATGTCAATTAAGTTTCAAGTTGATTTACATACTACTGTACTACTGTTTAACGTCTCTACTCTTCCTCCTCTCTTCCTCCTCTACTCCTTCTCTACTCACATACAGTCACCTTCCTAAACGAATGGCCTAAGTAATTTTTTTAGGTTTTTCAGAAAAAGAAATAAAACTGATCCAAAAAAACCCGTTATGATATTTCTTAATCATTTCACCCAAAACGTTTATAACAAATTATGACTATTAACATAAAAACACTGTCTGTCAGTTATGTAACATAAAAAGAGGTTTAAATACGATTAAATCGGACTTAGGCCAAATGATTTACTGATTTACGCAGACTTTTTTTTTCACCATGTGACTTAGGCCAAAACAATTGCGTATTTTGGCCCAAGTCACACTAGGGAGATAGGCCATTATACAAAAAGGGGAGGGAACAGCATGATCCTTTTCAATGGTGGCCAGTGTCATGAGGAGCTGACTTAGGCAAAAAAATCATTTTCCTCAAAAATTGACGTAGGCCATTAGTTTAGGAAGGTGACAATACTCTATACCTCCACCACTATCCAACCACATCCATTTCACTGTAGTCCTACTCTATGCCTCCACTCCTCTTCTAAACTTCAGCATCTCAGACATGATATCCATCCTCATGGCTTTCAGAGAGACACACACACAGACAGACAGACAGACAGACAGACAGACAGACAGACAGACAGACAGACAGACAGACAGACAGACAGACAGACAGATAGTATGGGGATTTGTTAACAGTAATCTCAAATTTGTAAAGTGTATATCATCTAGGCAAACTGTTTGTTTATATGTTTATGTTTATTGATATTGATTTGATTGCTCGATTGGCATTGGACATCGACAGACAGCCTCCTGTGTAAATGGGCGTGTATGGGTTGTGTTCAATGCAAAGAGTGAGTGAGAGCGGCTGTTTGTGAGCTGCTGTGGGCAACAGTCAAGTCTCCTTGTTTGTTTCTTTTTGTATTGTTTTAATTCCTCCGCAAGTACGACGCTATGTGTTTGTACTCTGCTGGATGGTTGGCGTCTGATTGGAAGGAAGGCGAGAAGGTACTATACTGTGTGGGTGATGTCATGTCCTCCTCGGCCATTACGGATAAAATATTCATCTGTGATTTCATTCTAGATGTCTCTTATAAAATATTAAGCCACTGCACTTCTCTGCTGCTTGCTTGCTTGCATGCATGCAGCCGCCAGCCAATCAGAACAGTGCTGCTGGATTGCAGGCTGGTTGCACATTCACATTTCTTAGGAACTTTTGGCACAGTGTGCGTGTGTGTGTGTGTGTGTGTGTGTGTGTGTGTGTGTGTGTGTGTGTGTGTGTGTGTGTGTGTGTGTGTGTGTGTGTGTGTGTGTGTGTGCGTGTGTGTGCGTGCGTGTGTGCGCGTGTGTGTGTGTGTGTGTGTGTGTGTGTGTGTGTGTGTGTGTGTGTGTGTGTGTGTGTGTGTGTGTGTGTGTGTGTGTGTGTGTGTGTGTGTGTGCGTGTGTGCGTGCGTGTGTGTGTGTGTGTGTGTTCTACTCCACTACATCTCAGAGGCAAATATTGTACTTTTACTCCACTACAATTATTTGAAAACTTTAGTTACTATTACTTTGTAGATATAAATGATTACGTTATAAAACATACATTAACCACTTCAGCCTTGTTTTAAACCTAGGCTATTTGAAAATAGCCCATCTACAGCATCTACAACGCGTCACATCGCGACACGTTGTAAATGCTGTAGATCGGCTATTTTCAAATGTTTAGATCTGTAGATCTATTTTCAGTACATTTTGATACCAATACTTTTGTACTTTTACTCAAGTAAATGTTTAATTCCGGACTTTTACTTGTAACAGAGTACTTCTACATTGCAGTATTGATACTCTTACTTAAGTAAGACATTCAAGTAGTACTTTTTCCACCACTACCCAAATGACAGATCAAAGTGTCTCCGACAGACATGCGTGTTCCCAGGGCAGTCGTTGTGTGTGTTAGTGGTGCTTGTCAGTTGAAGCTGACCTGCAGGTCAGACAGTGATAAAGATGTGTGTAAAGTGTTGTCATTCAGATAATGAGCGAGTCTCATAGGACCTGTCTCACAGACTTTCTGTCTCTCTGTGTGTGTGTGTGTGTGTGTGTGTGTGTGTGTGTGTGTGTGTGTGTGTGTGTGTGTGTGTGTGTGTGTGCGTGTGTGTGTGTGTGTGTGTGTGTGTGTGTGTGTGTGTGTGTGTGTGTGTGTGTATGTGTGTGTGTGTGTGTGTATGTGAGCGAGCGAGCGAGCCTGTCTGTCTGTCTGTCTGTCTGTCTGTCTGTCTGTCTGTCTGTGTTTTGTTCTCCAATATCAAAGTGCTGAATTATAAAAATCAAACAGTGGTAATAGTAAAGAGAAGACAGCGGACAAACAAGAACAACATGCTGGGTTCTGTTCTGTTCTGTTCTGAATGATGATGATGAGTAGATGAGGATGGAAGAAAGGTTGTTGCACCTTCCTTCCTCTCTCTCCCTCTCTCTCTCTCCCCCTCTCTCCTTTCTCCAACACCTCACCACTCTCCCTGTATTTTGCTTTTTTCTCTCACATGTTCTACTCGTCCCCCCTCTCTCTCTCGCTCTCTCTCTCTCTCTCTCTCTCTCTCTCTCTCTCTCTCTCTCTCTCTCTCTCTCTCTCATTCCGTTCTCTCTCACGTTCTTCTCTTTCATTCCGTTGTCTCTCTCACCCCATCTCTCTATTTCACTGTCTCTCTCTCATCCCGCTGTCTCACTCTCACTCTGTCTCTCTCTCATCTTGTTGTCTCTGTCTACTCTCTCTCTCTCTCTCTCTCTCTCTCTCTCTCTCTCTCTCTCTCTCTCTCTCTCTCCCCTCTCTCTCTCTCTCTTTCTCTCTCTCTGTCTCTGTCTCTCTCACCTTGTCTGTCTGTCTCTCATCTCGTTGTCTATCTCTCATTGTGTCTGTCTCTCACTCTGTCTCTCTCTCTCTCTCTCTCTCTCTCTCGTATAATGTGTCTCATCTTGTCTCTCTCTCATCTCGTTGTCTCTCTCTCTCTTTCTCATAATGTCTCTCTCTCATCTCGTTGTCTCTCTCTCTCTTTCTCATAATGTCTCTCTCTCATCTCGTTGTCTCTCTCTCTCTCTTTCTCATAATATATCTCTCTCATCTCGTTGTCTCTCTCTCTCATAATGTCTCTCTCTCATCTCGTTGTCTCTCTCTCTCTCTCTTTCTCATAATGTCTCTCTCTCATCTCGTTGTCTCTCTCTCTCATAATCTCTCTCTATATCGTTCTCACTCTCAGTTTAAGTGTTAATGTTGCATCAGCATCTCCTGGCGTAACCTTTCACCTGCATAGGCTGAGTGGGTGGGGGAGGGGATTGTGTGTGTGTGTGTGTGTGTGTGTGTGTGTGTGTGTGTGTGTGTGTGTGTGTGTGTGTGTGTGTGTGTGTGTGTGTGTGTGTGTGTGTGTGTGTGTGTGTGTGTGCGTGCGTGCGTGCGTGCGTGCGTGCGTGCGTGTGTGTGTGGGGTAGCCTGTTGGGAACCGTTTTCATTGACCCGCTTCTCTCTCCTCTCTCTCTCTTTCTCTCTCTCTCTCTCTCTCTCTCTCTCTCTCTCTCTCTCTCTCTCTTTCTAACCATCTATAACTTAATCAGCTTAAGAAGTTCTGCCCATTACCACACTCTTAGCAGATACTCTGTCTCTCTTGTTGTCATTCCAGGTGTGTGTGTGTGTGTGTGTGTGTGTGTGTGTGTGTGTGTGCGTGCGTGCGTGCGTGCGTGCGTGCGTGCGTGCGTGCGTGCGTGCGTGCGTGCGTGCGTGCGGCGTGCGTGCGTGCGTGGTCTTTAGTCTACTGTATTTATGGATTGTAATCATCAAGTGGCAGAGAACATAGCATAGATGGCATGCTAGCTTTGATGTTTACCTGGCATCTTAATTACTTCAAAGCACTTACATATTTGTGTTTTTCTTGTAAGAAACGTTACTGTCACATTACAGGTTGACAGGTGTAATCAAATGGGGGGAAATGCAAGCTCCATCGTTTTTGTTCGAATTTCTGAACACATCCTTTGAAATGCATAGTAAAAAAGGACATTCTTTTGAAAACTTGCCCAAAATAGGAACACCAGGGTTAATGTGGTTAATTGTTTACTTTGCACTCTACATTTGCCCTGCCATTTGCACGCAAAAAAACAAAAACAAGCAGTTGGTTGAGCTGTGGTATGTGACAACCTATGTCCGGAGTCAATTACAGGGTACAGTTCTAATTAGTGGAGCCTTTCAATTTACTGTGAGACTGTAATTAGCAATAATGGTGTCTCTACTGCCCCCAGCAGGCTGATAGGGGAATGTGGGGGGTCCGCCCATGTGAACAAGCTTTTCATTCCAACACAACAGACCAGCACTGGCTTGTTATCGGGTTTGACATTGTAGAATTGTGGTTACAGTCTGTCTGTGTGCATCGATCATAACAACTTTCATCCTGGCATCAGAAGTTTTGTGGGCATGTCATAATTGTTGTTATAGGGGAAAAATAAGTAAATATATATATATGTATTTAAAAGATTTCAGCTTGAAGATTGGCAACCTTTTTCTATTAGATGTAGGAAGAGTATATATAGGGTTAAAGCGATTAAAGAATCACCATCATCTTTTACACTCCCTCCCTCCCTCCCTCCCTCCCATGGTGGTAGGCTGTAACAAAAGGTTGTTGGTTCAACCCCCCACACCTGCAGTGAGCTAGGATCTGGACAGGCTCTCCATTATTATCTCTCTGCAACATCCACCCCTCTTCTCTTCTCTTCTCTTCTCTTCTCTTCTCTTCTCTTCTCTTCTCTTCTCTTCTCTTCTCTTCTCTTCTCTTCTCTTCTCTTCTCTTCTCTTCTCTTCTCTTCTCTTCTCTTCTCTTCTCTTCTCTTCTCTTCTCTTCTTTCTCCACTCTTCATTTGCCTTCATCTCTCTGTACTCCCTCTCCGATTGGCTCAGAATGCTTAACAGGAAATATAGGAGACGAGTGATTGCGACTTCCTCCACATATTCCATTTCCTGTTACACTTTCACCTCCATAGGAGCCACACATGTTGAGAGCGAAAGAGAGAGAGAGAGAGAGAGAGAGAGAGAGAGAGAGAGAGAGAGAGAGAGAGAGAGAGAAGCGGGTCAATGAAAGAGTGTGTGTGTGTGTGTGTGTGTGTGTGTGTGTGCGCGTGTGTGTGCGTGTGTGCGCGTGTGTGCGCGTGCGTGTGTGTGCGTGTGTGTGTGTGTGTGTGTGTGTGTGTGTGTGTGTGTGTGTGTGTGTGTGCGTGCGTGTGTGTGTGGGGTAGGTAGCCTACATGTGTACACGTATAAGTGTCTGTCTGTGTGCATGTGTCTAGTTTTAGGTTAGCACTCCACCGACTTTCACACACACACACACACACACACACACACACACACACACACACACACACACACACACACACACACACACACACACACACACACGCACACACCCGTGATGTCCCCAAGACTTCCCTTGTCTGCTCTAAAGAGATCTGACCCTTAACCTGTGACCTTATAGGATCAAAACTCCTTTCTCTGCTCTGCTCTGCACTCCTTCCTTCCTTTCTTTCCTTTCTTTTTATTTCTATGGTTGCTCCTCCATTGTTCTGTGTGTGTGGAGGTTTTCTAGAACATTTCACATTCCACTTCAGACTGTTTCCATCTCAGGAGACATCTTCCTCTGCATCAGTGTTGGTTTTGACAGCAAATTTTGATTTAGTTTTAGTCACAGTCTTTTGAATAAAATTCCATTTGGTTTTAGTCATATTTTAGTGATCTGAAATGTTTTACCTTTAGTCTAGTTTCAGTCGACTAAATATCATAAGACTTTAGTCAACTAAATCTACAGTTGATTTAGTCGACTAAAATGTATTTTGGTGGTGTGTTGATGGCGTCGTAATGGCTGATTTTACACTTGGTTGCATGCTGAAAATAGCAGATCTACTTTTAGATCTGCTATTTTCAGTGCACAACACCCGAGCGCAACCTAACATAAAATAACTTTTAGTTCCACTGGATCTCTTCTCCACTAGTCCCTCACTAACATTTTAGTCTAGTTTTTATGTGTTGACGAAATTGTCAATATATTTAGTCTTAGTTTTAGTCATCGTAGCTTAGTTTTTATTTAGTTTCTGTCAGTGAAAAAAAGGTAGTCGACGTACATTTTTGGTCATAGTTTTAGTCGACGATATCAACACTGCTCTGCATGTTGTGTTGGTGGAGTGGTTAACAAGGCCCCCATGCTTCTTGTCTCAAGAGTTTTGTATTTGTTGTTATTGTTGCGCATATTTTGTGGAATCTGTGTGATTCCAGTGTAGGATTCTGACCTGTGGATGAAAGTACTCCGCGTGTCGTCACTTCAGTGGTTTCAAAACCTTTGGACCCCACCCTGAGAACCACTGGCTTAGATCATAGATGGACCGTTCTGTTTCAGCTCTGAATTCGATCAGTGAACATGACCACCAACATCAAAACACCTTTCGGGTCTCCAATCATTTTTCCCCCTTTTTCTTGGAGTCCCCAACCTCTTTTGCACCAAGGACCACTTTCACATAGTTAACATTTCCACGGACCATCAGGTTGGAGTGGGGGTGGGGCATGGTTAAGGGTGGGGAGGGGGTGTTGCGACGGTTGCCGTTTGAAATAACCTATTAAATATGCAGGCCTATTAATTATTAACCCAGAATGTATATCAAATTGATCTCTCTTTATACTTTGTTCTTATCTGACTTATTTTTTTCTTTCTTTCTATTCTTATGACAATAACCGCAAATCATTGTAGTTCAAATATTTTCACTGCGTTGTAAAAAAATGATTCACTTGTTTGTAAAAAAAATATTTAAAAAAACATAAATAAAATACATTATTTATCAGGCTTACATTACGGCTGAACGTTCAATCAGTTTACACCCGCCAGAGCAACAGCTGATAAATTATTAATTTATCCTATCCTATCCTATCCTATCCTATCCTATCCTATCCTATCCTATCCTATCCTATCCTGTTCTGTCCTATCCTAACGCAGTGTAGAAAGGGACCTATAAGGTCCATTTGGTTCCATTTGTTGTCTCGTATACAAATGGATAAAACTCTGAGAATTCTACTTGGTACACCTCGACAAAGGCATGTTGGAAACATACTGGCAAACATGTCTGACCGATGTAGCACTGGGTGGGATGAGGGGACGTACAGGCGGACCACCCAAAACAGGTAGAAGAAAGAGATGTTAAAAAATAAAAAATTAAAAGAACAACAGATCAGTGAAAGAGCGGGTAAACGTGTGTGACACATGTTGCTTTGTCGTTGTCCACGCATCCATCCACCCATCCACTCATCCACCCATCCACCCATCCACCCATCCACCCATCCACCCATCCACCCATCCACCCGTCCGTCTTCTGTGCCCGCCCATTCTTAACCTGTTGCCATGGCATCGGCCAATGGGGGCCACAAGTTGGCGGGAGGCAACGGTATAGGGGTCAAACAAGTTCATTAATGGCGGCTTGATGGGGGCAGGGGATATTTGTGTGTGTTTATGTGTGTGTGTGTGTGTGTGTGTGTGTGTGTGTGTGTGTGTGTGTGTGTGTGTGTGTGTGTGTGTGTGTGTGTGTGTGTGTGTGTGTGTGTGTGTGCGTGTCAGTGTGTGTGGGGTTGACCAGGGTGATGGTTGTGGAATGGAGTTGGACGGTGGGGGTTGATGTATCGATAAGAGACAGCGAAGGGGGGGCCGATGTGTGTGTGTGTGTGTGTGTGTGTGTGTGTGTGTGTGTGTGTGTGTGTGTGTGTGTGTGTGTGTGTGTGTGTGTGTGTGTGTGTGTGTGTGTGTGTGTGTGTGTGTGTGTGTGTGTGTGTGTGTGGGTGTGTGTGTGTGTGTGTGTGTGTGTGTGTGTGTATGTGTGTGTGTGTGTGTGAGACGGCTGGGGTTTAGAACATGGTGGTGTCAGGTATGCAGTGTTTGTGTTGGTTCTGATCATGGACCGGTGGGTTTGTCCAGAGTTTAGTATCTTCTGGGGTGTTGGGTTTGCGTATCTGG